>NW_023995754.1:0-86738 GCF_015586225.1 Lucilia sericata | reverse complement strand
AATTTTAGAATTACTACAATAGTTTTAGAGTAAAATCTGCATATAAAGTGAACAAGTTATAGTTCCATGTATCAGGTCCCGTACATAACATCCCAGTAAAAACTTTCATTACCATGTAAGGGGTTAAAATGCTAAAATTTACTTACACAATAGCATTTTAAATCATTATTTTAACACGGTGATGTCATTGGAGGCAAGTACTTACCACAAACGATTACAAGTAATTAGAAAAAGTAGTCATTGTAAATCGCATGAAAAAACGTAAACAGCTTCTATATCTTCACTGGCAAGATGACTACTGAATTATAAAGTATTTATATAACATATTACTAGTAAGACCTTATTAGACTACTTCTTTGTAATCCAGACCATATGTAGTAGTCATTGAAAAGTATGTTGTTAGGTAAGTAATTACAATTGAAGCCATTACCCAGTTTTTGCTGGGATGTTTCTAATAAATCATACATTCAGTACAGTAGTGATAGGACTTTTAAGCAAATTCTACACATTTCGGTAAGCTTTTGTATGTAATCAGAATGTTGCTGAAATGGTGGATCTATAGCATTCGAAAAGCAGCAGCAAGTAGAATTGTTGGTTACACTGTAATCAGTTAAGCAACCAATTAAAAACTATATTTACATTTCTATACTAATTAAGATATTTCTTTACTTCTTAAAACGAGCCGGAAAGGAAGTTTCTCAAACTAAGACACATTGTAAAACAAAATAATCCCAGCAAATCTAGGTAATGACTTTAAATTGTAATTTCTTACCTAACAACATACTTGTTTGTGAATTTATAGAAGCTGTAAACGTTTGTTCATGCGATTTACAACGACTACTTTTTCGAATTACTTCTAAGCGTTTGGTATTGAAAGTTTTTGCTGGGATCTTATATTCATAAAATCTTTAAGTATTGCCTATTTACAAAATTCAAATTTAATGAAAAAAATCTTTATTTCAAATAAAGATAATTCCACAGTAATTTTACCAATTATGTAATACTTTATCTTTCGGACGATCTCAAATCCTTAGTGCCAAGAATGTAACAATATGAAACTCCCATGAAACTAGATAGATTGGATTTATAAGATCGTATCGATCGAAGCCTATTGCATCGAAGAACGAGCCTATTGTGCGATCCTCTACAAGGAAAACTAGTAGAAAGAGCCTTATGTAGAGACCTATGTAGCATTCTTGTGGGAAGTTAAATCAATCACATAATATATGGATCAAAAGTTTAATTGTACTCCACACAGGTTAGTTAGTTAGTTAGTTTGTTAGTTAGTTAGTTCGTTAGTTCGTTAGTTCGTTAGTCGTAGTTAGTTAGTTAGTTAGTTAGTTAGTTAGTTAGTTAGTAGTTAGTTAGTAGTTAGTTAGTTAGTAGTTAGTAGTTCGTTAGTTAGTTAGTTAGTTAGTTAGTTAGTTTAGTTAGTTAGTTAGTTAGTTAGTTAGTTAGTTAGTTAGTTAGTTAGTTAGTAGTTAGTTAGTTAGTTAGTTAGTTAGTTAGTTAGTTAGTTAGTTAGGTTAGTTAGTTAGTGTTAGTTAGTTAGTTAGTTTAGTTAGTAGTAGTTAGTTAGTTAGTTAGTAGTTAGTTAGTAGTTAGTAGTTAGTTAGTTAGTTAGTAGTTAGTTAGTTAGTTAGTTAGTTAGTTAGTTAGTTAGTTAGTTAGTTAGTTAGTTAGTTTAGTTAGTTAGTTAGTTAGTTAGTTAGTTAGTTAGTAGTTAGTTAGTAGTTAGTTAGTTAGTTAGTTAGTAGTTAGTTAGTTAGTTAGTTAGTAGTTAGTTAGTTAGTTAGTTAGTTAGTTAGTTAGTAGTTAGTTAGTTAGTTAGTAGTTAGTTAGTTAGTTAGTTAGTTAGTTAGTTAGTTAGTTAGTTAGTTAGTTAGTTAGTTAGTTAGTTAGTTAGTAGTTAGTAGTTAGTTAGTTAGTTAGTTAGTTAGTAGTTAGTTAGTTAGTTAGTTAGTTAGTTAGTAGTTAGTTAGTTAGTTAGTTAGTTAGTTAGTTAGTTAGTTAGTTAGTTAGTAGTTAGTTAGTTAGTTAGTTAGTTAGTTAGTTAGTTAGTTAGTTAGTTAGTTAGTTAGTTAGTTAGTTAGTTAGTTAGTTAGTTAGTTAGTTAGTTAGTTAGTTAGTTAGTTAGTAGTTAGTTAGTTAGTTAGTTAGTTAGTTAGTTAGTTAGTTAGTTAGTTAGTTAGTTAGTTAGTTAGTTAGTTAGTTAGTTAGTTAGTTAGTTAGTTAGTTAGTTAGTTAGTTAGTTAGTTAGTTAGTTAGTTAGTTAGTTAGTTAGTAGTTAGTTAGTAGTTAGTTAGTAGTTAGTTAGTTAGTTAGTTAGTTAGTTAGTTGATCTCTATGATGATCTCTATTTACAAATCTTCTCATTTCCGATTTGTCGACGATTCGTAGATCGCTAGTTAGTAAGATGTCTCCGTGGGTGTTGATAAAATCTTTCGATAATTAAACTGTGTGTAATAAATCGGACTAAAGCTCGCTACTAAGGCGTCTGATGAGGTATCGCAAATTTTTCCTTGACAACCTGCTGATTCAAGATTGGTATTTCATATGCAAACCCTGATGTTTCTGCCTTCGACCATCAGGGATGAAGCGATCAGTTGCTGAGCTGACAGTTTTACTTCCTCTTTGCATCATGAATTCTGAAGAATACTGATGTTAGCCTCGGTAATGCAATTTCTCATAATCCATGTGTGGCCGTGATCAAAAGTGAAAACTCCTAGGATCAAGCACATTTCCCTGTGTAAAAATTTCCTGCTTTCGGAACATTAACCAGATGAACAACTGACTACTGATCGTATAGCAAGTGTGAGTTAGGAAACACAAGATTTAAAGGAACTCTGATCTTTTATTTGACCTTAAACTGATTTCTTTAATATATTAACATACCTACTGTAGCGTCCAAATGACACGCATTGTATAGGGATCAGAACATATATAACAGAAATACCACAAACTCATTGTTTGATTTGGTACATTAGTATTGTACATATTTGGTATAATATTACAAAACATCACACAAAACAATCGAATGATGAATGAATTGTGCAAATGATTTTGACACATAGCATTTTCTTCACTAACGATTGTTTAGCACATCAATGGCAAAGAAACTAATAGAAAAAAATAACATCAACAACAACATCATCAGTAATAAACTAATAAAATTTAGAGAAATATTACAGAACAAGAAAAAAATTTAGTTAATAATGCAACAAAACATTAATTAGATTCGAATGATAATGATGTAAGTAGTTTTTTTTCTGTGATGGTTAAAGGGGAAAAATATGTTGCTTGTGGGAGAGAGATGTTGAAAAAGGGAATAGATTATTAAAGGAAACTTGGTTAGTACATTTTTATATCAATTATATGAATTAGAAACTCTTTAGTCATCATCTTTAGTTAATTGCATTATAGACATTAGTTACGTTCTTTAGCACGACTTTCTAAGAATATTAAGTGTTAGTATTATAAAAATCCTTAAGTGTTTATTAAATACGTACTACTTTAGTTGAGGATTAAAAATAGTATAAAAATAACTAATATTTCCCCAAAACCACCTCCTAAATGACACTTGCCTGCATCCATTGCTCTATACTCCTTAAGAAGTTCGCAATTTTAAAGCACCTCATTTTCAAAAACTTTCAGAACCATTAACACAAATTAGCACAACAACAATAACAAAAGCCATTACAGTTTAGGAATTTTTAGGAAAAATAATAGCAAAAAGTGTGTTTTAAATCCAAGTTAAGTCATTAAGTAGCCCGGGTGTGTATATTTACTACAACAGAAGTAAACAAAAAAAAAAACTTTATTACCAAACTCTGTAACTGTAAACTGAGCCCAGTGCCTGAACATTAAATATAACTCCCACAGTATATTCTCAGAGCACAGGCAGCAGCAGCACTAACACTCCAAGAGTAGTAGTATATCACAGACATATCTTTACACTAGTTAAGTGAAATTGAATGGCCAGGACTATTAACTACAAGGACAATGACCAACTAGGGCCAAAAACTAAACGAGAAATTGTTGAGAAAACGTAAAACAACAATATCTACTTAAGCAAAAGCAACAGCTGCTGACCAATTGATATTTACAAACGCACATAGTAGCTGCGTTAAATGATAACAACAATTGCATATGTTCGTTATATGGTATGGGAGTTACTTTAAACCTTAAGAAATAATAATTATAACGTGTACTTGATATTGGATGAATTGAAGTTGGAATGGGGGTGGTACATAACAGACAATGTCAACTGGTTTTAGTGTCAAATTAGTATTATAAACACAACAACAGTAATCAAGCCACCGAGTCAATTCGTGTAGAAGTTTATCCTTTTGAACGCACACACACACACACATTCCTACTTACCTTAGCGGGTTCTTAATCCTACAGCTCGGAGTGCCTAAGCCAACCAGTCTTTAATACAGGCTAGATATCAATTGGCAGTTGAGACCATAGGTTTTTATATACTCTAGAAGATATGTATTTCAGTTATATAGTCAAGTCTTAGACCATAGTCAGGACTATAGATCAGTTCAAAGAAGAGACTACAGACCTGTCTATAGTCGAGACTATGAATCAATCTCTTGTCGTGGCAACCCGTCTATGATTTACACTATATATCAGTCTTTAGACAAGACTACATTTCAGCCCATATTCGGGTGTGTACAAGTGTGTAGACCATAGACCAGTTTATAGCCGTGATTATGGTCTAGAGTATAGATCAGATTACTCTGTAGGTGAGACTATAGACTATAGTCTATAGTCAAGAATAAAGACAAATCCATAGCCAAGACTATATATACAAAACTGTCGATTGAACTACGGACCTGTCCATAGAATTATAGATGAATCTATAGTCTCCACTGTAGAGCAATCTATAGCCGGGGTGATATATCAGTTCATTGTTGAATCAATAGAATAATCTGGACTATAGTTAAGTTAATAGATGGGACTAGAGTTTAATTTGTAGGATATATAATAGATACGTTTATGCTCAAAATAATAGATCAGTTTTTGAACGAGACTAGAGACCCTGTCTACAGTCGATCAGTGATATTCGAAAACATTAATTTGTAGCTGATTTTGACCAGTCTATAGACCTGTCTATAGTCATGATTGTAGAGTCTAGAGATCAGGCTATAGTCGACACGATTGAGCGCTCTATAGTCGGGACTATAGACCAGTATATAGTAGGTACTACATATACATATATCAGTTTATAGTTGGGAGTATATATCAGTTTATAGTCGAGACTATAGTTTATCTTCTAGCTAAGAATATGATCCTCTGTAGTCGAAAAGATAGATCAATTTAAAGTGAACTCTACAGACCAGTCTATAGTCGACACAACAGACCAGTCTATTATCCAGACTATAAATTAGTCTATTGTCGGAACGATATATCAGTCTATAGCCTAATCTAAACTATATATCATTCTATAGTCGATACTATAGTCGACACAACAGACCAGTCTATTATCCAGACTATAAATTAGTCTATTGTCGGAACGATATATCAGTCTATAGCCTAATCTAAACTATATATCATTCTATAGTCGATACTGACTACCTGATTCCTCTTCGTTCATACTGTAGTGTAGTTAATACTATATAACAGTTCAAAGTAGAGATTGTGTATAGTCGATACTATAGACAACTCCCCTGTTGAGTCTATAGTCTTGAAATCGGCCGATTCCTCTTTGGCAAACCATAGTCTAGTCATAGTTGAGTATATGGACCAGTCAATAGTTGAGATTGTCTGATATCTCTTCAGCTAGTCTTTGACAAGTCGTAGTCGAGACTTTAAACATATCAAAAAACATGACTATAGGCCTGTCTGTAGTCTTTCTAGATTTCTTGGCAATATGATAATAACGACTGACTAATGGTATGATTCTTTAGGAATACTTGACTTATTCCTCTTCTCATTCAAAAGTATTAAATGAATAAAAAAAATTTTGTTAACTAAAGTCAACCATTTATCTAAAAATTTGAAATTTGACTGTTCATAGAGGGCAACTCTAACTCCTCGTAAAACTGTTGGGTTACTTAAAACTTTAAGAGGTTTATGTATATGTATGTATATACATTTGTATATATGTATGTGCACGGATGCATCTGTTTACAAGTGCGTGGAACAGTGTTAAATATAATTTCTTAGTCAGTTGAATAGATGTGTTGTTGCAAATACTATTTCTAATTTGCTTTAAAACGAATTCTATAAAACTTTTGTTGTAGCATACTTTATGGATTTATAGAAAATATTACATTCATTTATAAAGGGTGGCCATATTTTATTAATAATTTTGGCCATTAAATGTAAAAAATACTTTGAATTGATAATGAAACCATGCTAAAAACTGTTGGATAAGCTTCAAAAATTAATGGTCTCAAGATTAAAAATTAGTCTATAGTCGAAACTATAGATCAATCTGTGGTCATGGATAGAGACCAATTTATAAACATTTCATATTCGAGATTATAGGAAATAGAGGTTGCGATATACATAAGTATACATATGTCCTGCAGATCAGCACATATTCGAGATTTTCGAAACTATAGACCAGTCTAAAATCGAGACTATTGATATTTGATACCGCTCAGCTTAGAGTCAATTATGAAGCGATCCTCACAATTTTTACATAATTTAAATTTGAACACCTATAGCGCAGCGCCAACTGTTTGGACCACCCGTTTATAAATGTAAGATATATTTCCAAAAAATCAACAAAATTCGACAAGAAATCACATGGTGTCATACCCAGCAATTCGGTCGAACAGTCCCAAACCACTTATGGTTACCATTAGCCACCAAACGCTCAGGAGTTTTAACATGTGCTTGTCCTACGAGGAAGTAATTCGTCATCCCATAGATTACGAAGAGACAGACAAAAAGCTTAAGTTTGCTTTTTAATTGTCCACTCTCTTGCTTACAGAGGGGACACTAAAGTTACAATTATCCTCACCCTCGTTTACAAAGAGTACATCCGTGACGAAAGACGAATTAGAGCCAAACAGGTAGTTAGACGTTAGAAAAAATATCTGTATTTTTCGCATACATTGACTCTTTGTCGAACTGCTGGGGATTCCCACTAACACTTCCCCAAACTAGAAAATGTTGCCTACTTTTAGGTGGTAAAAAAATTGGAAAACTAAATTTTCTTATAAGAACCTTCAATACATTACCAAACATTTTACAAAATTTCCGTTATTTTTCTAACAATATAAACAAAAACTATAGCATACTTTAAGGATGAAAAGTAAAAATTACAGTTGCATTTATTTTTTTAAATATTTTCATAACCCTTCAATACAATAATATAAATTAGTATTTTGTTTGTTTATTTATAAGCTTTTTACTATTTGAATTTATGTTTATTTTTAATTGTTTAAATAATAATAATAAAAAAATGCCAATGGCATAAGTAGTAATAATTTAAAAATGTTATTGTTTAATGATGATGCATGTGTGCGTGTATGTTTTTTATAGCCAGTCATTAAATTGTTAATTATTAATTAATTATTATTTTTTAACTGATGGCATTCTTAATGATAAAAAACACTAATAATTAAATAAAAAAAAATAAGCAGAGTTATTGAAAATTTTAAATTTTTTTTCGTAGAGGCAACTCAATGTAAAAAAGACAAGCTAAACGAATTTGTGAAACACTTCAAGGATATTTATACTAAACAATCACAAGCTATTTTAATGTAAGATAAAGAAGTTTGTTTTATATCAGATATAGTGTATATTACTATTTTTACTGTTTTTTATCATAATTAATTGTAGTGGCTTCCTAAATTCGTTTTCTACTGGAAGCAAAATCTCCCCTATTCAATACATTTTAATAACTATTTGCTTAATTTCCCATTTTTTTTAAATTTAGTTAAAACAAATATATAATTATTTAAATATTTATTTGTATGTGCCTGGATTAAGGTCTGCATTTATTATTTATTGCTTATTTTTTCAGTTTTCACCATTAATTTGTTTCAAGTACTTTGGGCTTGTACGTCCTATTAGTAAAGTTTGTTAATTTTTTTTATTTCATATAATCCTTATTTATTAATTGATTAATAAATAATTAAATTCAAAAACTATAACTACAGTTATGTATTATAATTGTGTATTTATTTTTGCAAATATTTTTTGTGAAAAGTTATTGGAATAGCATGAAATGAATGACTTTAACCGAAATGTATGGCTAAGTGCTTAAAGTTTTGAAGAGTACGAGAGAGTGATTGGATTACAACTGTAACAAAAATTGGGTCAATATGAGTTTGACTTAAAGTTTAAAATAACAAGTAAGAAGTCTATATACGCCTTGGTCGAATCTTATATTCACTTCACCATAGTGTGTTTAAAAAAACGATTAATTTTATCAAATTTCAATTCAATTCATTTTTTCCACTCTAGCATTACTTTAGCAACAACAACACATCTACCTCTCCCGGATGCATGTAACCTTGATGAAAGACTCCATCTTGGTGTGATTACAATACCGGGGAAAAGAGGTGCTACCAATACCTCTAGTCTATAACTCTCTAAACAGAGAACCACACAATCTGGTAATACGGGTGGCCAGTTGCTCGCCGGACTTGTCCTGGCTAGTCAGTTGGTTAGGGATGCACGGAGTGGCTGTGGTTTAAACTCAAATTAGCGGAAAGGGTAAGTTGCGCTTAAAAGACTGATGCACGGTGAAATCTATATTTCAGGATACCGCACAAAGGAGTGACTGTAGGACTCAGCGTTGGAAATGTGTTGGTGTTAAGTGTACAGATGAATACGGATCTTATTTGCCCCTATAACTAGAGTGAGTGTGTCGTTGTTGTTCTCTATGAGTGTGTCGGATGAATGATTAGGGTGTGCTGGGTTGAATGTTGATGATGTTGAAAAGTATCTTATACAAGTGATACCACTGAATTTTCCTTCCTAGTCCAGGTATGTTCAGGATGAACTCTGTTCATACCAGATTTACCACAGTGTGTCACTGTGAGTAAAAACAAGCCCTCGGCTTATTTGATGCAGAGTCTATATGACTAAAATGTAGGGGTATAAAAATCTTACCTGCCCGTATACCTAGAGTGAGTGTGTCGTTGTTGTTCTTTATGGGTGTGTCGGATGAATGAGAAATGCGCTCGATTGAATGATGATGGATACAAGTGATACAATTGAATTTTCCGTTCTTGTCCAGGTATGTTCAGGGAAAACTCTGTTCATTCCAGATTTACCGCTGAGTGTCCTCTGTGAGCAAAAACAAAGCCTTCAGCTTATTAGATGCATTCGTGTTTCGAACTACCGAAGTGCTGTTGCCGACCCAATAGAAACTATCCGATCTGCGTGGTTGTAAACACAAATGATGTTTTTGCATATCGGAAGTTGGGCAACGGGACAATAATAGTGTGAGTACTTGAGCAAAGTGCTTGTACATGGACCGTTAGTTAGTTAGTTAGTTAGTTAGTTAGTTAGTTAGTTAGTTAGTTAGTTAGTTAGTTAGTTAGTTAGTTAGTTAGTTAGTTAGTTAGTTAGTTAGTTAGTTAGTTAGTTAGTTAGTTAGTTAGTTAGTTAGTTAGTTAGTTAGTTAGTTAGTTAGTTAGTTAGTTAGTTAGTTAGTTAGTTAGTTAGTTAGTTAGTTAGTTAGTTAGTTAGTTAGTTAGTTAGTTAGTTAGTTAGTTAGTTAGTTAGTTAGTTAGTTAGTTAGTTAGTTAGTTAGTTAGTTAGTTAGTTAGTTAGTTAGTTAGTTAGTTAGTTAGTTAGTAGTTAGTTAGTTAGTTAGTTAGTTAGTTAGTTAGTTAGTTAGTTAGTTAGTTAGTTAGTTAGTTAGTTAGTTAGTTAGTTAGTTAGTAGTTAGTTAGTTAGTTAGTTAGTTAGTTAGTTAGTTAGTTAGTTAGTTAGTAGTTAGTTAGTTAGTTAGTTAGTTAGTTAGTTAGTTAGTTAGTTAGTTAGTTAGTTAGTTAGTTAGTTAGTTAGTTAGTTAGTAGTTAGTTAGTTAGTTAGTTAGTTAGTTAGTTAGTTAGTTAGTTAGTTAGTTAGTTAGTTAGTTAGTTAGTTAGTTAGTTAGTTAGTTAGTTAGTTAGTTAGTTAGTAGTTAGTTAGTTAGTTAGTTAGTTAGTTAGTTAGTTAGTTAGTTAGTTAGTTAGTTAGTTAGTTAGTTAGTTAGTTAGTTAGTTAGTTAGTTAGTTAGTTAGTTAGTTAGTTAGTTAGTTAGTTAGTTAGTTAGTTAGTAGTTAGTTAGTTAGTTAGTTAGTTAGTTAGTTAGTTAGTTAGTTAGTTAGTTAGTTAGTAGTTAGTTAGTTAGTTAGTTAGTTAGTTAGTTAGTTAGTTAGTTAGTTAGTTAGTAGTTAGTTAGTTAGTTAGTTAGTTAGTTAGTAGTTAGTTAGTTAGTTAGTTAGTTAGTTAGTTAGTTAGTTAGTTAGTTAGTTAGTTAGTTAGTTAGTTAGTTAGTTAGTTAGTTAGTTAGTTAGTAGTTAGTTAGTTAGTTAGTTAGTTAGTTAGTTAGTTAGTTAGTTAGTTAGTTAGTTAGTTAGTTAGTTAGTTAGTTAGTAGTTAGTTAGTTAGTTAGTTAGTTAGTAGTTAGTTAGTTAGTTAGTTAGTTAGTTTGTTAGTTAGTTAGCTCTTCGTGATTAAATCGATAATCTACAAGTCTACAAAAACTCTCTTTCGAGAAATAGAGATTAACACCTCTGCATAATTTGTTCATAATCCTTTATTAAATATAATTTTTAATAAAAAAATCATATATAACTTAATTATTCTTCATAAATTATTTATTAAAAAAAAATCCATCTGTTTCATTCTTTGTAGTTTACGGCGCAATATTGAAGTCTCGGACGTTTTTTCCGTTCACAAAATAGTACTTAAGCTGCGTTACGAAAAAAACCTGCTTGTTAATCAACGACCAATCACAAGCGAGCAATAACAACAACACTACGTAATTTGTTAGGTACATGAATTAATGAGAAGTGAATAGTAAGAATTTATTTCTGTTATAATATTTTGTTACGAGAGTCTACATTTAAATCATTTTTTTGAAATGTAATTTAAACAAAAGGTTGACAAATTATATATCAGTGGATAGGTAATTATGTCTAGTTTATAAATATGATTGAAAATTTTAAAATTGATTTTCTTTAGTGTCATAGATTAGCTAAATAAATGTTATATTAATAAATTTTAAAAGTAGTTGTTATTTTATTACTTTTTGAATGAGAATCGATAAAAATGGTATATTTGGTACTTTTTCGTTCTTCACATGGTATTTTTAGAATTTTTCATTAATTTCGAATAAACTAGAATATATTGCTTAAATCTTATTTTGTGTTAATACTTACTTTTTTGTTACAAAAAGTTAAAAAAATTATTTCTTTATTGCAGGAGGTTATTTGATTATAAATTTATTTATTATTTTATTTGCAAAATTTTTTACTAATATTAACTTAAAAAACTTTAATTATAACAACAATTTATTTGTATATTTAAAAAAAATATATTTTATAATGAAAATAGTTATAGCAATTAAAAATAAAATAAAAAAATATTTAATTGAGAAAATAAAAGCAATAAAAATCAATAATAATTATTTAAAAAAAACACAACAACATATACATAAATATATAATTTATATAATATACAGTGAGGAAATTAAACAAAATAATAAAACAATTAAATATAAATTAAAACTTAATTTAACAAAAACAATGTATATTACTGTATAATTTGTATAAGGATTCCAATTTGTCAAAACTTATACATTTTGGCAAATATTAGCTGATTTAACATTTACACATTTTACACAATTTTTACGCTATATTCTCTCTAATTAATAAAATTACAAATTTGAGTGTAAAAAGTTATGTTTAACAATTTTATTTCTTATTTATTTATTAAATCTTACAAAAACAATATTATTTATTTAATTCTTTAAAATGCACTTATTAGTTTTAAATTTATTTTAACATTATTATGAGTATGTATGTATATTATAAAATTATTATGCTGATGTTTTTGGGATTTTATGGTTTGACTTCTTTTAAAGCTCCTTGTTTGTTCTTCTTGACCTGAGCGTATATGGAAGCCGCCTTATAATCAATGGGTCCATAATGTTGACTCTCCAAATCGGCATAGATTAATTCATCATCGAAATTCAAAGCATTTAGGGGCTAAGAGAATAATAAACGATTAAAAGTTGTGAAATTAAATTTTGAATTTTGAAAATATTTTTAGGGAACAAGTATTAAGAGGAATGTATTCTCTGCGATAAATGATTTTAAAGATAAGTTAGTTATTGAAAAGAATTTTTGTTAGAAAAGTAGAACTGAACTAGAACTGAACTAAAACTGAACTAAAACTGAACTAGAACTGAACTAGAACTGAACTAGAACTGAACTAAAACTGAACTAAAACTGAACTAGAACTGAACTAGAACTGAACTAGAACTGAACTAAAACTGAACTAAAACTGAACTAGAACTGAACTAGAACTGAACTAGAACTGAACTAGAACTGAACTAGAACTGAACTAGAACTGAACTAGAACTGAACTAAAACTGAACTAGAACTGAACTAGAACTGAACTAGAACTGAACTAGAACTGAACTAGAACTGAACTAGAACTGAACTAGAACTGAACTAGAACTGAACTAGAACTGAACTAGAACTGAACTAGAACTGAACTAGAACTGAACTAGAACTGAACTAGAACTAAGCTAGAACTGAACTAGAACTGAACTAGAACTGAACTACAACTGAACTAGAACTGAACTAGAACTGAACTACAACTGAACTAGAACTGAACTAGAACTGAACTAGAACTGAACTAGAACTGAACTAGAACTGAACTAGAACTGAACTAGAACTGAACTAGAACTGAACTAGAACTGAACTAGAACTGAACTAGAACTGAACTAGACTGAACTAGAACTGAACTAGAACTGAACTAGAACTGAACTAGAACTGAACTAGAACTGAACTAGAACTGAACTAGAACTGAACTAGAACTGAACTAGAACTGAACTAGAACTGAACTAGAACTGAACTAGAACTGAACTAGGAACTGAACTAGAACTGAACTAGAACTGAACTAGAACTGAACTAGAACTGACTAGAACTGAACTAGAACTGAACTAGAACTGAACTAGAACTGAACTAGAACTGAACTAGAACTGAACTAGAACTGAACTAGAACTGAACTGAACTGAACTAGAACTGAACTAGAACTGAACTAGAACTGAACTAGAACTGAACTAGAACTGAACTAGAACTGAACTAGAACTGAACTAGAACTGAACTAGAACTGAACTAGAACTGAACTAGAACTGAACTAGAACTGAACTAGAACTGAACTAGAACTGAACTAGAACTGAACTAGAACTGAACTAGAACTGAACTAGAACTGAACTAGAACTGAACTAGAACTGAACTAGAACTGAACTAGAACTGAACTAGAACTGAACTAGAACTGAACTAGAACTGAACTAGAACTGAACTAGAACTGAACTAGAACTGAACTAGAACTGAAATAGAACTGAACTAGAACTGAGCTAGAACTGAACTAGAACTGAACTAGAACTGAACTAGAACTGAACTAGAACTGAACTAGAACTGAACTAGAACTGAACTAGAACTGAACTAGAACTGAACTAGAACTGAACTAGAACTGAACTAGAACTGAACTAGAACTGAACTAGAACTGAACTAGAACTGAACTAGAACTGAACTAAAACTGAACTAGAACTGAACTAGAGCTGAAATGAACTGGAAGTCTTGACTGTAGTTGAGGATATACATAGGCTACTTATGTTATTATATAGACTAGATAATATACTATATTACAGTCTTTAAGACAATCACATCTAATAATCTGTTTGTTCTCTTTGAAAGAGTGTAGGATATTAGTGCATTAGTTTCGGATTAAAATTTGTTTCAATTCAGTGATTACATAAATTTACATATATATTAGTTTTATTAGTAATACTTACGTACCTCTTCGTAGTCATTTTAATGAACATACGCTCGAAACAAAATTTTAGTTAGACTGGTTAAAAAGATATTTTCTTTCTTCTTGAAAATGTCTTCCAAAAACAACATGCATAAAAGTTAATAATTTATTAAACTGTCGTGCGTCATTAGAAACAAAACAAACAACAACATAAAAAGTTAAACATTTATTAACAAGGACAAGACAACATATAAAACGACAAACAATAAAAAGCTGAAGAACGACACAACGAACGTTGATATAAATGACCATGAAATAATGAGTGATAACAAATTAACTTTTTTTTTCAAACCCGTAGCAGATTTAACAAAGGGACAAGAATTTTATTTTGGGTTTTTTTTAAAACATCCAAAAAATTTCGTTTGTTTTTTTTCCAAACGACAGTTTATAAATTATTAACTTTATTTTATTTTACTTGCTATTTAAAAAGGTAGAAAGATTTCTTAGAGGAGCTTATTTTAAAGTTGTTTAAAAAATTAAAAAAAAATTACCTTTTGCTTTGTTTTTTTTTTTTTTAATCAATTTTAGTTAAAAAGAATTTGTGTTTTATATTTTGTGATATTTTTCGTTTTTTAAAAGTAATAGGTATTAAAATATATAGGTATTACTGCCTTTGTACGGATCCACAAAATCTTGCTAAGAAAAATTGAGAAAAAATTTAATTATAGAGAGATTTTTTTTGGGTTGATTGAATTTTAGTTAAGAAGATTTTTAAAAGAAATGTTTTGAAAGTGTGATTGAAAGTCTGTGTGTGGTGTATGGTGGTGATATGTATAAAACAAATGGTGTAATTTGTTATTAAAATGTAATTGTTTAAAAGAAATCCATAACCGTGTTTTTAACATGGACCAATTAAAATAATTTTGTTCCTATGTTTCTTAAATGATTTCATTCCTTTTCATAACTGGTAATATTGATTTCGTGTTGAAATTTAAAAAAAAAATATTCTTATATTTTCATAATTATTTTCTAATTTTGGACTGAATTATTTTTTTTTGATTTTATGGTATTTTATCAATAATGATGGAATAAGAACTTCTTAGCGTTGAGGCTGTTGAGTCTCTCCGATCTCAGAATTGTGCTTGAACTACTCTTGTTTGTCGCTCTATATGGTCTTTCCACCCGGGAGCATGTTACCGTGATTATCTTCCCTCATCTCAATCGGGGAGAGAAGAGGAATGGAATATAAATTGTTAATGAGCAAATGTATCCTCAGAGAACTACATAATCTGGTACCACGGGAAGCAGCAGCACACAGAACAGAGTTTCGGACTTCTTCCTTCATCCTGGTGCTGTTGCAATCCAGCGGAAAAGAGGTGCTACCAATACCTCTAGTCTGCAGGGACTATAAACTGCTGATATAATCAAGGGTGTCCTTCGGTTTTACTTTGAATGATTTGACTTCGGGTTCAAACCAGGGAACATTTAACATATTTAAGAGATCAAAAGAGTACAATCCAGCCAAAACGGAACTTTTTCTTTTCACCAGAAAATACAAGTTACCCACTTTCACTCTTCGTTGCTGGAATGGGGTCGAGTTAGAGTTATCTGATAGTGTGAAATATCTAGGAGTTATCCTGGATTCGAAACTATCATCGCACTTGAACACTCAATTCAGAGTGAACAATGCGGCTGCGCCTCTATACTCATGCAAAAGAATAAGAATACAAAATGGCTCTTCCACATGGTAGTTGATAGAAGCTTTTCAGTGTCGATTCAACACGATCCAAATGAGATGTAATCTATCCTCCTTGATGGTTCGTATCAGGTCTTCACCGATGGCTTTGAAGTTTCTTTCAAACTTCCTGACCAATGTAGCGTATTTCAGGCTAAACAACCAGCCATAAAATGGGCTGCAAACTGGCTCAGGCTCTATCGAATATACCATGATTATATTAGAATTTATACCGACAGTCAGGCTACCCTAAGGGCTATAAGTGGTGTTTATACAACATCACACCTAGTCCTAGAATGCCGGGCATTTCTAAATGAGATGGCGAAACATTCCACAGTGGGACTGTACTGGATTCCAGGTCATCAACAGATACCTGGTAATGCCATCGCGGACTCTCTGGCGAAAGTGGGTTCAAGCTGCAAACGCTTGCTCTACGAGCTTACGCAATACATATGGTCGATTGAGGCTACCTGTAGACTGGCGAGGATCATATGGCCGTCGTATGATCCACGTAGATCACGAGCCCTTATTCAGTTTCGGACAGCAAATCTACGAAACTTAATTGCAGTGGTGATTGGCCACTGGCCTTTTGGGCTCCATGCTAGAAGACTAGACTTTCTTAGTAATGACTTATGTAGGAGCTGTCAAGACGAAGAGGAAGAAGAGAGTACTGTTCACTTCATCTGTTGGTGTCCTGCTCTAGCAGAGCATAGATTGAATCTGCCAATGTCATGCACGGTTAAACGGAACTATTCGAGGCTGACATCCGAAGGATAGATTCCTTTATTCGTGCGACAAAATGGTTTGGATAGAAAATCAGAGTAGATGGGTAGAAGTGTACTAATACGCCGACCGTTTTTCTCTTTTCAGGTATCACAAAGGGATCAGCGATGTGAACCCAAGTGTGTCCCTAATGCGAACAACAATGGACAGCAAGAGCTCAAAAGCCCTATTCGAGTGTTATGGTTGCATGGAGTCTATACAAAATAATGGATTGATTTTAACCATTTTCAATAAGCTTCGTACTTCGTCTCCGCCAAAAGAGGAGTTGTGCCAAATTTCATTAAATTATCTTGAAAATTGCCACCAGTAGAGTGCGCACAATCTTTAGATGGACACATAGACAGACAGACAGACAGACAGACAGACAGATAGACGGACAGATGGACAGACGGACAGACAGACAGACAGACAGACAGACAGACAGACAGACAGACAGACAGACAGACAGACAGACAGACAGACAGACAGACGGACAGACGAACATAGCTAAATCGATTGGTATACTTTAATGGGGATGTCGAACAATTATTTTTGGGTTTTACAAACATCAGCACAAACGCATAATACCCTCCTCACTTTAGCGGTGTAGGGTATAAAGAACAAGTAGAAATTATCTTTTTTATCTTTTAGGGTTCATAAAGTATTTGTTAATAGTATACGCACAATTGGGACGAACGACGAATTTTTCGGAACAAATATTCGTCGTCAGAAATAGAACACACTTCGGTATATGAAAATGTACACAATCATTGCGTATGACGAAATTCGTCGTACGTAACGAACTATGCGATAAGATTATTTCTATTTCTTACGCAGACGAACGACGAATTAATTGGGGAAAATTGTTTTATGACCAATTCCGGTAGCCCGAATTTGCTGAAATTTGGCGGTTGTGAGTACAGCTAATGACAATACAATATTATGTTCGAATATTCGAAGTTATGTTCGAAAAATTATTTATGCTTTTAAAATAATCTCTCGGTCATAAAAACTAAAAATAAAATTTTCGAAAATTCGAACTTAAGTTCGAAAATTTTTTTAAGCCATTAAAACCAGTTCTCGTGGCCCGAATTGTTTGAAATTTGGCAGTCTGGAGTACACTTGATGACACTACAATGCAATGTTGGAATATTTTAAATTAAGTTCGAAAATTCGAAGTAATGTTCGAAAAAATTTTGAAGCTATTAAAATAATCCCAGAATTGGGGATATTCACAAAAATATAATTTGTTTTTTTCGAGGCCAATTTCTTACATTTTCTAATTTCGAAATAATGTTCGAATAAATTTTAAAGCTGTTAAAATTATCTCAAAATCGTGAAGATTCACAAAACTATAATTTTTGTTCCTTTTTCTTACTTTTTTCGAATTTCGAACAAACAAATTTTGAAACGAATTCGTAGTACGAATAATTTGATTGTGTTCCATTCGACGAATTTACGCAACGAATTGTTCTCGACTAATTCGTCGTGCTATGCGAAATTCGTCGTTCGTCCCAATTGTGCGTATACCATAACATCTTTTTATTTCCTTTTGTCCATATCACTTACCTAAATTGAACAAAATTTTCATCTAATATGGTACTTGAGTACTTCTGAAATTCAATATTTTCATATGTTTTCAGACAAGTTTTATTAGTAATAAAACGCCATAATATATTTTTGCCTTTTTTAAATCATTATTATTATTTTTTTGTTTGTTAAGGATTTATAAGCCTTTATTTGATGTTATTTTTTGTTTGTTTTGTTAAATGGTTTTGTTTTTGGTTTCTAGAAATTTAATCTAATACTTATAATTTCAAACAAGTGGTTGTTATAAATAGTAATTAAATGCATAAATAAATAAATAAGTTTATAAATAAATAGAGGAATAAATTATTATTTAAATGAGGAAATAAATTAATACTTAAATTATATATAAATATTAATAAATTATTTTTAAATAAATAAGTCTTGTGGTTGTCCTAAAAAAATAAACTACAAATTTTAACTTAAAGGAATATTTGGTAAAATAGAGTAAGAGTTAACAAGCTCTTAAAAACAAAGACAAAAAACGGAAACATTTCAATGAGGCATTACTCTCCCTGCTTAGGTGTGTTAAGCTTTAATTAAACTGCTTGGGCGAGTAATGTGTTCACACTGTTGGTAATATTGAGTTCACACAGAGAGAATGGTTTATAATTTTGTGTTATTAAGGGAATGTATGTTAAGTTAGGAAAGTGAATTTATGTTTCCGTTTACCTTTGCTTTTCGGATTTGTTTTTCTACACGTTTTGTTTGTTTTGCTTTTTATTTGGTTGCTTATAAAAATAAACTTATTGCAAACTTAATTATGTTTAGTTTTCTTTTTTTTTGGAATAAATAAATTAATAAATTATAGAAATTATTGTGGGTTTTATGGGGAAATATACACATATAATACACAGACATAAGGAAAATGTTTATAACATACACATAGACTTTTTTTCATAATTTGTTTATAATTTTTTGTTAATTTTTTTTTATATTTTTTTTTTGTATTTTTTTTATTTTTTAGTTAATTTTAATATTTTTAATAATAAACTTTTTTTGTGTTTTTTGTTTTGTTAAACTACTGGCTAAATCTTAAGGCTAAAACTTAGAAAAAAAAGGAAAACTATTTATAGTTTTCTTACTAAATTTTAATTTATTTTTTATTTTAGTTTCTAAGTTTTTTTATTTAAATATTTCTTAAAGTTTTTTTTTGTTTGTTTCAAAAAATTCTTTGTATTTTCTTTAATAATTTCATAACAAAACAAAAACTAAAAATTGAAAAAAACTTACAGTCATTTTTATTTACTATTTATCTTAAAGTTTTCTTTCAGTGTATAAACAGAAAATATATATATATATATTAATGTGTTTTTAATATAAAATTTTGGTTTGTGGTTTTTTAAGCCAAGGATTTGTTTTACTTAGATTTTGGTTTTTTTTTGCTTGTTATTAGTTTTATATTAAAGTCTATTTACAGTTAATTAAGGTTATTTTTTTCACTAAATATGTACCTCACCATGATTTTGGGTTAAAACATATTTTACTTGGCTGGCTGTCTGACTATTGGCTGCCATTATAACGTTAACATGGGGTGAAACAGTTGCCTGTTTCTCTTCTAAATCTTCTTCATCATCGTTTTCATCTTCACAAAAGGAATAACCTAAATCTTCTTCGTCATTCTCTTGTGCTGCGGAGTTTTTGCTTAATTGTTTTTTATTTTGCTGTTGCAGTGTATGAAACAGTTCTAGTTGATGTAAATTGTGTCTACTGCCAGCTTGATTACTGGTCCAGAGATCAGGATTGGATTTAGTTAACATTTCTAAAGCTTCCAGGGAAGCTGCTGGATTTAAAGCCGTAGAAACTGGTCGTTTCGAGTCTAAGGGGTTTGAGTCTTTGGGTTCTTTATAGGGCTTGAAAACTTTGGCTAAGTCCTGTTCAGTTAAAATACTTTCTTCTAAAGGGAGTTGAGAGATTTCTGCCTGATCTTTTAGCTTATTAGAAGAAGAAGCAAACACCAATGATTTTCGGGCTAAAAATGATGTGGAACGTTTTGGAGAGTTTGTTGTATCAGTTTGGCTACTTAAAGTGGAAAGTTTGTAAGCTTGTGCTTCTTGTGAGAGAGTTTTGTGATCCTGAGTAAATCTAGTTTTAGAGAGAGCTTTTGTAGAGTTATGCAAATCTTGTGGATTTGTGTTCTTCTGCTGATTCCTATTAGCATTTAGATCTGTTTTCCTATGTTCGCTTAATTGAGAAGTTCTATTAAGAGTGGAGACTTTAGGAGAGTTGGTAGTTTGAGGAGAATCTATTGAAGTTTGAGGATTTCTATTCTCATCCATAACTAAAGCATAAGTTCCAGAATTTCCAGAAATTTTGGAGGAAAGGGAGACCTTTGGAGAGTTTGTAGACTCTCTTGAAATCATCTGACTTTGAGCATTTCTATTCTCATCCATGAAGAAAGTATAATTTTCAGAATTATCAAAAGTTTTGGAGGTAGTGGAGACTTTTGGAGAGTTTTGGAAATATTCTCTAATATTTTTAGAATCTTGTAGCGATTGAGTCATAGAAGAGTGTTGAGTAGTATTGGAATTAGCTGAAACATTACTCTCACAATCTAAAGAATTTTGTAGAGTTTTGGAATAATTGGACACATTCGAAGAGCCCGAAGACTTTACACTATCATTACGAACACAAGTGTTAGAAGAGGTTCTATAAACTTGACTATTAATGCCACTATCTATAGAGTCCTGGGAATAGTTACGTATGGTAGAGACTTTCGATGAACTTTCTCTACGGACACACCGAGCCACCGAGTAATCAGGCTCAACCTTTGCAGGGGAGGTATCTTGATTTGTTCTACTTAAGGAGGAGACTTTGGGGGAATGAGGATTTGATACGTGTTCCAAATGTCTTGGTGTTGCAACTTTCTTGGCTGTAGTTTGGCAAACTTGATCTTCTTCTGCATCACTTTGATATGCGTCAGTTTCTATGACAGTTTTCAAGAGATTAAGAGCTCTTGGAGAATGTATAAATTGAGAGGATTTCTCTGCAGGTTCATTTTTCGTTGTCGAAGAATCAGTCTCTATAACAGTTTTAAGTAAATTGAGAGCCCGTGGAGAATTAATAAAATGTTGACCTTTGCCGAGATCCTCTCTACTAGGCTTGACGGTTTCTAGAGTAACTTTGTTTGTCTGAGCTAAGGTTGGTGGTCTGAAATGTATATCCTCATATAGAGAGTTGGTTTGAGAATCGGCATTAAATTCCCTCAAACTTATAGAACTTGCCTCCTCTACTTCGGAAGTTTGCGAGGAATAGGGATCATTTAGAAAGTCTTCTTGTCGTTTCAGACGCTGTGTTAAATTTGTAAAATCTCCCGAGTCCATATATTTCTCCTCATCTTTTAGAAACATCTCTACGGTGCCCACATATTCCCTAACATAGTCAATCGAATCCTCACTTTCTTCGGAAGGTTGTATGGGTTTGAAACTAACATTTTCGTCGAGTTTATAGGGACGAAATACTAAAGGACCCTGCTTAGCATAAGGTTGCGTACTAGAAATATCTGGTGAGGAGTATTGGGATTCTAAAGAACTTTGTTGGTGTTGTTGTTGCTGTTGTAACCTAAGCTGTTGTAGCTTACATATGTCTTGGCCAGCCACAGTTTGTGTGGGCTGAAAATGAAAACTATGATATTTACGTAAAGGTAATTTAACAGGACGTTCCATAAAACCCTCTATTTGGGAGGGTGTTGTTGTTGTATTTGCGTTATCTTCTAATGTTGTATATAGTTTGGTGGTATTAGACAAACTTCTATTATGACCAGTTCTAACCACTTGATTGACATAACTCTTCTTTTTTTCTACACTATCCACCACATCACAATTTAAGCTCCGATGTGGTTGACTAAATGTTTGTTCACCCTTATCCTGATAGTCATGGGTGGCTTTGGCAGCGACAGCATTAACATTATACTCATTATCAGCAACATGTATGATGACTTCATTATGTATACGTTTCTTATCATCAGAAGCAATTTTACAATTGTTGTTGTTGTTATTGTTGTGGACAGCATTTTTGTGCATTAGCATTTGTTGTTGATGATGTGTGGCAAATTGTTGGCGTGATGATGTTGTTGTTGCTGCTGTTGCATTACATGCTGAGGAGTATGATAATGATGATGTAGATTGTTGATTTTTGTTGTATTGTTGTAGGCCAGTTTGTTGTTGTTGTTGTGATTTATAAGGGCTACATGCTGTTGCTGCTGCTGGTGCTGATGATTGGGTGTCACTTGCTGTTGTTGTTGTTGTTGCTGCCTTGAACGCGTTCGCGGATTTGGCGCAATAATTGTGGGTTTTATTGTTGTTGCTGCTGTGACTGCTGCTGTTATTGATGTTGGTGTTATTAGATTGTCGTCGACATTCGTTGATGTGCTTGATATGTGCGTAGGGGTCGCTGATAGTCTGTCGTCGATGTAATTTCTTATGACAGGTGGTGGCGGTGGCGGCGGCAGGATTTGTTGCTAAAAATGGATTATTTGCAAGGGATTTGCGTTTGTTTAGCTGGTTAGTTGCAGTTATTTTAGTGTGTAGTTATGTTTCATTTCAATTTAGTGTTGCGGTTAGTGTTTGTTTAGAACCAAAAAAAAAATAATATTATTTTTACAAAAAAAGCAACATATTAAAACAGAAACATAAAATCCATTAAATTAATTTAGTGTTAACATGCACATTTGTTGTGTTTTTATTAGGTGGGGCGGTGGTTGGAGAGGACATACACATTTAACAATTTTCGTTTTATGAAAAGAAACAAAAAAAATGAATTAAAAATAAAAATTAAATTAGTAAAAATAAAAACATTAATTGGAAAATGAAATAAAAAGTTTATAGAATTATTTTAACAGATTTAAATAAATTAAATAAAATCAACACATTTTTAAAGGAGTCAAATACTATTTGTCAAGTGTAATGGCTGCTATTCAATTTTGGTAAATAATCCTATTTTGTCACATAATTCTAAAACTTTTCTTTTATACTAAAGCTTTTAAATTGTATATAAAGTTTCCTACATACTTTAAAATTCTATAATAATTCCACTAACTTTTCTCTATGAAAAAGCTTTTATTTAAAATGTTTACTTTCAAAAATTTTGTAACTCAAAATTATTTATTTGAAGGTTAAACGCTTCTTTAACAAAAGCTTTAAGCCATTTTTTACAAAAAAATTAAAACTTTAGAAATCTTAAAATTTTTTAAAAATTTAACTTTTATAGATCGAACTTAAATTTGTTACTCCTCAAGTTTTTATTCATAACAGAACGTTTGTCTTTTTGAATTGATTTTTCATTTTGTAAAAACTTTTTTACAAACTGCATAGCTTTCAATGACAAAAGCTTCATATTAGTATTTTTTCACCACATGACAGAACTTTAAGGTTTATAAAGCTTAAAAAACGAGCTTTTTAAAATTTATGCATCGTTCTGAAGAATGAAAGCTTTTCTTTCAACATCCTAATTTGAGCATTTGCTCTAGTTTATATTTTACTATATAAAAGCTTTTAATATATAAAACTTCTCTAGTACAGATTTATAAATAGATCAGTATTTTTAAAGTTTATACATCGTTCTGAAGAATGAAAGCTTTTCTTTCAACATTCTAATTTCAGCATTTGCTCTTGTTTATATTTTACTATATAAAATCTTTTAATATATACAACTTTTCTCGTGCAGTTATATAAATAGATCACTCTTTTCTAATCTTTCGAAGGTGTTATTTATCAATTGATTTTTCTATTTGTGGAAAGCTTTTTTACATATTTTTATTGCTATAGCATCTAAGCTACTGAAAAGCTTTAAAACTTCATCACTACTTATTATCCAGACTTTTGAAATTGGAAACTTTCTTTAAAATTGTAACTTTTCAAAGATTTCTAAGTAAAAATTTTTTAACTCAAAAATTTTATATCAAAAGCTTTTTACTCAATATCAACGCTGTTATCAAGAAAAAACTTTTGCTTTATCTAAAGTATTTAAATTGTAAATAAGTAAGCTTTTTATGTTATGCTTTTAAGTTTACTCTTTATCTTGTAAAAGCTTTCATACAGAGTTAACTTTCTTTGTTAACGTTTGTAAATGCAAAAAGCTGCTTAAGAGCTATGAGCTTTTTTTCCCACAAAAATTGTATAATTTAGAGAAAGCTTTAGAAATCATTTCAATATCAATTAATATGTTTATCATTATTATTTTTTAAAGCTTTAAGAATTCCATTAAGCTTTTTGAAAAGCTTTAACAATTAAATCTTTGAAGACTACGCAAAACTATTGTAACGTTTTTAGCGTCTTTTGTTTTATTCTAAAGAACTTTTGATACTTTAAGCTTTCAAAAGAACGTTTATGTTTGAAAAGCTTTTACAATTAAAGTTTTGATTTGTGAGCTTAAACATTTGTGTCTTTGAAGACTATACAAAACATTATTTTTAAGTTTATTCTTAAAAGCTTTCATACTGAGTTAACTTTCTTTTGTTAAGGTTTGTAAATGCAAAAATCTGCTTGAAAGCTATAAGCTCTTTTCCAACAAAAATTTTATAATTTAGAGAAAGCTTTAGAAAACATTTCAATATCTATTAATATTTTTATCATTATTGAAAGAATTTTTTTAAAAGCTTTTAAAATTTCATCAAGCTTTTTGAAAAGCTTTAACAATAAAATCTTTGAAGACTACGCAAAACTATTGTAACGTTTTTAGCGTCTTTTGTTTTATTCTAAAGAACTTTTGATACTTTAAGCTATCAAAAGTATGTTTATGTTTGAAAAGCTTTTACAATTTAAGCTATATTTTATGAGCTTAAACATTTATGTCTTTAACGACTCTACAAAACATTATTTTTAACACCTTTGCTTTCTTTATTCTAAAGATCTTTTAAAACTTTAAGCTTTCAGGACGATTGAAAAGCTTTTCAATTTAAGAGTTAATTGTCTGCTCTTAAACTTTTGAAAGCTTTTCCAAAAGCTTTTCTTTATACATTTTCTCATGTGAAAACACTTTTAATATATGAAAATATGAAAGCTTTTACATAAAGCTTTCAGAAAAATTAAGACTTATCGTTACTAACTAAAGTTATTAAATGCTTAGAAAGTGTAACAATTTAAACTTTCAAATTATAACAAAAGCTTTTTATGAAAATTTAAGCTCTCGTCATTCAGCTTTACAAGAGTCCATAATAATGTTTCTAGCCTACAGGTGGAAAGTCTGTTTGGAAAGCTTTTCTAGCTCAAATATTGATCTCGTCTTGTACTATTCTAAAATTTTACTCCTTTAAAGCTACATAAAACTACAAATAAAAAAGCATTAACAAAAGCTTTAAAGCACATTTATATACACACACTCTTGTATTGTTTTTTTTTTTTTTTTTTTTTGGTAATTCTCCTCTCAAACACAAAAACTTACCTCCATATGATTAATAAGAGCACCCTGACCATTAAGTCTTTGCTGCTGCTGTTGTTGCTTTTTACATTTAACTCTTCCTCCAGCATTACTGCCGCTAGCACTAACACTGCTAGCCACCGAAAGCGAAGACGAAGAATGAGCATGGGCATGATGACCCAATTGATATTGTTCAAACTCTTCGGGTGTTGAGATTTCCGGAGGTTGCTGATGACGATTACAACGCTGATTAATAGCGCTTAATGAAGATTTATTATTACCTCCACCGCCGCTATAGAGAGATGTAGTGGAGGACAGAGAAATTGGATCATTGCAGGTGTTGTCATTTTGCGATGATGAGGCGGACTCATAGGCCGAGGTGGCCATAGTTGAAGAGGGTGAGGAAGGCCTTTCTAAATTAGAGATATTGTTAGAGTTAAGCTGCTGAGGCGGTTGTTGATCGTTAACATTCATATAGAGAGGAGTGGGAGGCACTCGGGGAGCCGGTTTTTTGTGCGACGAATTAAAATGGGCGGTGACGGCTGTATGAGCCAGAGTTTGATTCTTATGACCCTTGGGTGTTTTGGGGGTTTTAGGAGTTCTAGGCATTTTACCCGGGGGTGGAGTACTGCCCGGTGTCTGTGTGCTAGAGGGCAAAGGTGTTACACATTCATATGATGAATTCGAAATGCCCGAGTCACTGCGATAAATACTCAGACGTTCGGGTTCTATAAGATTTAAATCCTCTTTAGGCTGGTGTTGGCGTTGGTGATGTTTTTTCTTAGGACCCTGTGATCCTCCCGCAATGCCATACGGCAAGGGATGCAATAAAACAGTAGCTGTTTGAGCGGAACCATTTAGACCCTCAGGCAATTCCATATCACTAACAGCTGCATTATGTACCTGCACGGCATCATTAACATTCTCATAAGCAGGAGGATCATAGAAATTCATATGAGGATTTCTTACAGGGCCCTTGGGATCAATATCGCCAAGGCTACCACCAGCAAAAGAATGATGTCTTTTACATTTATTGGCTGAAGACAATAGTGAACCGAAAACACCCCCTCCGGTTAAGCCTGCAGAGGTAGAGCCATTAAATGAGTGATTGATATTTAAGGCTGCGGCAGCTGTTGATGATTTGTTGCTCTGCTGCTGCTGCTGTTGTTTCTGTTTGTTACTGTTGCCGGTGAATTTCAAAGAATAGAAACGTTTATCCTCCAATTTATCGGCAAATGTTTTACGTTTGCCTTGTCTTTTCATGGAAGCTGTCTGATAGTTTCCCGCCTGCAGATCCTCATCACCAGATGTATCGAATTTCTTGAAATTGCTAACAGCCAAAAAGGGATTTGTTGATTTTGTTGCATTTGATTGCTGTGGTGGCTGTTGACGTTCGACCACAGCGTATGTATTGAAATCATGTTCAATTGCATTTATCAGGTGAGAGGAGGCGCCAGCTATGCCACCTGCATTATTAAATTTTTGTGAAAATTGTTGAGGCGGCTGCTGCAGCTGCTGGGAATGAGGATGTTGTTGTTGTTGCTGCTGTTGTTGTTGATAGTATTCTGTGTAGCTTTTGGGAAAGCAATTATTGAGATTATATGTCATTTGATGAGGATTTGTGTTTGTCGTTGCTGCTGTTGTATTGTTGTTGCTGCCATTATGCACTATAATACCGGCATCATTTCTAACAATATTTGCTGCTGTTGAGTTTGGTATTAATGTCTGCATACCAGGCAATGTTGCTGATGCACTGGTAGTTGCTGGATGGCGATTGTAGGGCATGGTACTGTATTGTTGTTGTTGTTGCTGCTGATAATACTGTTGTGTATGTGGCTGCTGTGTTTCCGTTTCATGTTCATCGTAATAGTTTGCTTGTATTGTTGTTGCTGCTGTTCCTGTATTTTGGCTGATATTTCCATTGAGTCTCTTGGGTCGTGGTACACTGCGCACCACATTTGTGTTGTTATTAAAATTTGTAGGAGTCGTAGGAGTAGTAAACTATTTATTTTTTTTTTATATTTTTTTATTTAAAATTCCAGTGTTTTGTTTTTAAGAGTGTGTTTTGTTTTGTTGGAGGGAGAGCATTATTTGGCGCATTTTGGTTTTAATTACAGTAGCACAAGCATTTCAAGCATTAGTTGTTTTATTATTAATTATTAATATGTTTTTTGTTTTGTAGTAGGGAGCGGGTTTTTAATGCACATATAAAATAAACATAAAAAAGATATAAAGAAATGGGTTATTTTTTTATATTAACGTTTAGTTTAATAATATAGTTAGGGTTAATTAAAGGGTTTTAGGGTTAATTATACATTAATATTAATAAAAATTTCGATTTTGTTTTTTCTGGTTGTGGGAGAAAAAAATTGTAAAGGGTGTTTAAAAATAAATACATTGAGTTGATTTTGGTGACTTAAAATAAAGAAAACATTTAGACAAATTTAGAAATTAATATAACATTTTGAAAAGCTTTTAAATTTGATTATTTTACACAAAACCACTTCTGTGCAGAAAAAATCATTATTAATGAAACTTCAGCTTATGCTTCCTTCTCAATATATCTAAACCAGGTACAATGACTCAAAAGCCTCTATATAAGTGGTGTCACTTTAAGTTTCCTGGGTCGTATGTATCTTGGAAAGACTATATAGTAGAACAAGACTAAATGCAAACCAATAACTCTAAACTCTAAAGTAGACTTGACTCATGACTTAACTCTAAACTAAAGCTAACTCTAGACAATTCTGTAGGCCAGACTCTAGACTGGAATCTAGACTAGATTCTTGGACAGTCTCAAGATTAGACTATAAACTAGACTCTATACAATAGTATAGACAAGACTCTAGATAATGGACTGAAAACTAAACTCTAGGAACGGCTCTATACTAGGCTTTAGACTAGATTTTTACAAGACTCTAGATCAACATCTAGACTAAATTCTAAATCAGACTTAAAAATATACTCTATACTGGAATCTAGGTCAGAATATGGACTAGATTCTAGACTAGAATCTATACTAGACTTAAGACTGTTATCTAGACAAGACTCTAGGCTAGCCTTTAGATTAGACCTACACTAAACTCTAGACTAGACTCCAGAAAAGAACCACTCCTACTAGACTTTAGACTGAAATCTAGATTAGATTATATATTTTACTCTAGAAAAAGCGTTGGATCAGACTATAAACTCGACTAGAGATCTAAACTTTAGACTAAATTACAGTCTAGAGGCTAGACTTTCGACTAGACTCCAGATAAGACTATAAACTAGAATCTAAACAAAACCATATAATTGACTCAAGGCTTGAGTTCAGTCAGACTCAATCTAGACTAGAGTCTAGACTTAATCAATATTGGGTCAGACTCTATACTAAACTATAAACATGACTAGAGATCACTAGAGATCTATGCTAGTCTAAACTATAGACACAGCCTAGAGGCTAGACTTTCGACTAGACTATAAACTAGAATCTAAACTAAACTAAAGAATTGACTCAAGACTGAACTCAATACTCAATCTAGACTAGATTCTAGACTCAATCAACATTGGATCAGACTCAATACTAAACTATAAACTTGACTAGAGATTACTAGAGATCTATGGTAGACTAAACTATAGACTAAATCACAGTCTATGGGCTAGACTTTCCACTAGACTCCAGGAAAGACTATAAACTAGAATCTTAACTAAATTGTAGAATTGACTCAAGATTGAACTCAAGACTCAATCTAGACTCTACACTTAATCAATATTGGGTCAGACTCAATACTAAACTATATACTCGACTAGAGATTACTAGAGATATATCTTAGACTTTCAACTAGACTCCTGACAAGACTATATAGACTAGAACCAAAACTAAACTATAGATTTGACTCAAGACTGAACTCAAGACTCAATCTAGACTATACTCTGGACTCAATCAACATTAGATCAGACTCTATACTAAACTATAAACTCGACTAAAGATCACTAGAGATCTAGTTGACTAAACTATAGACCAAATCACAGTCTAGCAGCTAGACTTTCGACTAAAATCCAGACAATACTATATAGACTAGAATCAAAACTAAACTATAGAATTGACTCAAGACTGAACTCAAGACTCAATTTGGACTAGACTCTGGACTCAACCAACATTTGATCAGACTCCATACTAAACTAAAAACTCGACTAGAGATCACTATAGATCTATCCTAGACTTTCGACTAGACTCCAGACAAGACTATACTAGAATCTAAACTAAACTATAGAATTAACTCAAGACTCAATTTAGTGTAGACTCTATCTGGGCTATACTCTAGACTAGAGTGTAGACAATCCTTTAAACCAGCCCACAGATGAGACTATAGACTGGATTATAGGTTATACTCTGAAATATACATTGGTTCAGATTAAAGACTGTACTCTTAAATAGACCAGAGGTCACTCTAGACTGTAGACTAGATTATACTTTAAAATAGAATATATACGTAATTCTATACTATACTAGATTCCCATCTAGACTATATTCTCGTCTAGTTTCTAGATTTAATTACAGCCTGGAATCTAGTCTGTAGACTAGAATGTTGACTATACTCTAGACCGGGCAGTGGACCAGAATATATGCAATGCTCTAGACTAGAATCTAGACTGTAGTATAGACTCTAGACTTTCGATTAAACTTTCTATTAGATTTAATACTAGACTCTTGATAAAACTGTAGAATAGACTAGTAGACTAGAATTGATTGTAGATAAGACTCTAGACTAGACACTAGACTCGACTCTATACTAGACACTAGACTAGACTTTGGACTAGACACTAGATTACACTCTGGACTACACTATAGCCTAGACTCTAGATCACGCTCTAGACAAGAATATACACTAGACTCAAGACTAGACTCTAGACCAGATTCTAAACAAGACACTAGACTGATCTAGACTATGTCAGACTCAAGACTAGATTCTAGACAAGACTCTAGACTAATTTCTTGACCAGATTCTAGACTAGACTGTAGTCTGAACTAGACTCTAGCCTAAATACTACTCCGGAATGTATATTAGAATCTAGTCTAGATTCTACACCAAATTTTAGACTAGATTTTCTACTAGATTATAGATAGAACTCTAGAATAGACTATAGACTAGACTCTAGCATAGACTTTAGGCTAAACTCTATAGCATACTCTTGTCTCACTATAGACTAGACTATGTACTAGGATCTAGACTAGACTCTAGACTAGACTGTAGACTAGACTCTATTCTGGACTATAGACTAGACACTATTCTGGACTATAGACTAGACTATACTCTGGACTGTACTGTAGCCTAGAATATAGACTACATTATACACTGCAGTGTACTCTAGCCTAGACAGTAGACTAGATTATGTGCTGGACTTTAGACTAGTCTTTAGATTATACCCTAGGCTAGGCTTTAGGTTAGACTCTAGGCAAGGCTTTAGATTATTTTAGACTCTAAATTTGGGTTTCTTAACGGTACATTGATTTATATTGATCCAAACAACTTTTGACACAAAAACCTCTTACTACTGACCGTCAAACGAAAGTCTTATATAAATTAGAAGTGAATAATGATAACATTAAGGTTAATTGTAAAATTTAAAACCCAATTTTAAAAGCTTTTCAAAAATATTTAAAAAACAAAATTCTTAAAAATTACAACAAAGATAAAACTCTTAATAATAAAAGTTTATGAATCAAGAATACACAGTAATTATAATAAAACTAAAAAATAATTAAATAAAATTATTAAATATACATATAAATTAAGAAATAATTTTAAAAATTAATAAACTTAAACTACAATTAAACTAAAAATAGAAACCAAAAACAAATTGTTTATAATAATAAAAAGTAGCTAAAAAACTAAGAAGAAAGGCAAAAAAATATTATAAAGAAAAATAAATTCTTTAATTTAGTTTTTTTTTTTTTTTTTTGTAAAAAAAAACTTTTTAGCCAAAAATATTTGCTAAAAGAAAATATAACAACGACCATACATATAAAGTTCCTAAGAAACTAAAAATTTTAAACAAATATACAAACAACAACTAATTTTGTTTTTTTTTAAGGCAAAATAAATAAAATTAATAATTTTTTTTTTGTTTCTAAACTAAACATACATTTAAGAAAAATTTAAGAGAAAAAAACGCGTTTTTTTTTTTTTTTTGTACACAGACGAGTAATAAAAACGCTAAAATGCTTTGATTGATTTACGAAATAATGAAATGATAAATGTGAAAAGACCATACAATAGTTAAAGAGATATAATTATTATAAAATATAGACATTAAGCCATGAAATCAAATGGAAAAATGAAACAGTTATAAATGTGTAAATGATGAGCTGATGAATGAAATGTTTTTGAGTTGTGTTTTTACTAAATAAATAACAAAATGTGTGTTAAAGCAATCTTTAGATAAAATAAAACCATGTTTTAAAAAAGTGTGTTTTTTATAGAAAAAAAAGAAAATAAATTTGAGCTAAGTACCTTGTTAGGAGCCGTTTGTAGACCATGGAAGGGCAAATTCTCATACTCTCCAGGTTCCGTTAATGGATCCGCCATAGAAGACGACTTCTCTTGTACTGCTGTTGACAAATTCATATAAAAACAACAGCATTTTTTCCAGTTACAGTAACAAGAGGTTGTTCACACGGGTTCAGATTTTTTTCAAGTTATAGTTCAAGTTGTTGTTGTGGTTGTTGTAAAGTAGTTGTTATACATTATATAGTATAAGTAGCGCGTTATTGGTATTTATTTTCAATATGGAGTAAATAAAAAATTTTCAAAAAAAAAAAAGAAATAAATTAAGAACAAAATTATTAATATTTTAAAGTAAACTAAAGTATAAAAGATATTAAGTTAAAAATAATTAAAATTAACTTAAGTTATAAACTTATAAAGGAACAGAAATTTTCGATAAAAATCATTAAGTAGTTAAAGAGTTTTTTTTCTCAATTTAAAGAGAAATTAAAGAATTTAAAAATTTTCTTAATTTTCTTAAAATTTGCTAAAACTGTTTTAGTTTTCTATATTAACCACTTAATGATTGTACTTCTTAAGTTAAAAAATCTATTTAAATAAACTTAACCCTTAAATGAAAACAAAATCAAAATTATTAAAAGAAAATCTTAAAAAAAAAAAAAAAATTCTTAATTTTTTAAAAACTGGTGTTAATTTTTTTTCTGTTTTTAGTAAAGAGAAAACATATTTTATAAAAAGAACAATCATGCTTTTTTTTCATCACTAAAACACAACAATTATATTAACTTAATTAAAGAAAACACATCTATATAAAACTAAATTTTAGTAAAAATTTCAAACAAAATTTTTAGAATCATAGATAATAAAGAATTTAAACAAAAAAAGACAATATTTTTGTAAAAAAACTTTCAAACTTAGATGCCAATATGACACTTAAACAGCTGTGTCAATAATAGATCCTGTATAAACTACTGAAGAAAAAGTATCACTGAAGAATATTAAAAACTAACCAAATCTTATATCGAATGAGTTCCCTAAATGTTAATAGATGTGATAAGGTTTATACGGTTCTAAAATGATGTTATTGATACGGCGGGCAAAGTTTGCCCATGCCAACCAAAAAAAGCTTTAAGTTGAATTGAGAATTATGCACGATCTCTTTGCAAAATCATTGAAAGCTAATCAAGCAGAAATTCTAAAACCTTTGCAAAAGCTGGATTCGTCTAAAAGCCGGGAAATTGGGTAACGTTCAATTTGAATTAATGCTGGAACGCTATAAAAAGGTACTCTTGTGTAAGCATACGATCGTTTATATTTTAGTAAAGGTTTCTATGTGATCCCGATTGTGTCATAGAGTTGTCCGCCCATTTTCAAAAAAGCTCGATGATAAGCAAATAGATGTAGCTAAGGAACCTTCTGCTTGAATACTATGAAAGATGAAGAGAGTTTTGTATCGAATCATTACTATTGGATCTATTACTATAAGACGAAGTAAGAGATCGGCTAAACAGTAACAGTGGTAAAACGACCAAAACATACGTCCTGATATGTTCGTCATGACATATAGCAAAAGCAATTTTGAAAGAAGTGGTAGGAAAGTATTTTCTCATTCCGCTTATAGTCAAGACTTTGCCTTGTCAAGCTTTCGATCGTTGCAGAATGCTTTCTCTCTAAGATATGCTTCACTTCAGAACATGGACAGAAATATCAAAAATCCATGGCGTTATGGTAATGTTAAGTATGTGATAGAACCATAACAGTCCTATGACTTATGAGATGCTGAAATTTGATCTGGCCATCATAGGAAAACTGATACGATTGCAAAAGATTCATCCGAAGTGAGTATTAATGGTAAAAGGACCAAAAAAATGCGGCCTGATATATCATGACATATAGCAAAAACGATTTAGATAGAAGTGCTGGGAAAGCTTTCTCTTTTTCCGCTTATAGTCAAGATCTTGCCTTGTCAAGCTACTATTTGCTTCGATCGATGCAGAACGCTCTCTCAATGATATGCTTTACTTCAAAACATGTAATGTTAAGTATTTGGTGGAACCATAACAGTCCTATGAATTATGAGATGCTGAAATTTGCTCTGGTCATCATAGGAAAACTGATACGATTGCAAAAGATTCATCTGAAGTGAGCATTAATGGTAAAAGGACCAAAAAAATGCGGCCTGATATGTCCATCATGATATATAGCAAACACAATTTAGAAAGAAGAGGTGGGAAGGTTTTTTCTCATTCCTCTTATAGTCAAGATCTTGCCTTGTCAGACTACTATACTTCACTTCAGAACAGGGTATCCAACATTAGCTTGATTCGTTGTTGCTCTAAAAAGGTGACCAATTATTTTAGAACGAAATATATATGTTGACAGCAATTTGAAAAATGTATGAACATCCAATAGTGGACAATACTTTGTTTCATTCAAAATTTCAAAAAATACCCCATTTTTTTGTTGTAGTGCCTCGTCTTTGGTAACGCCAAAAATAAGAGCTTTTCAGATAATTGATTCTATTTGTTATCAAAGTTTACATGGACAAGCAGACAGACAGACGGATGGTTATAACTAAGTCAAACCTTTCCCAATGTTTGATTCAATTACTATCAAAGTTTACATAGGCAGACATACAGATAGTCAGACAGACAAAGAGATAGACAGGCATTCAGACGGACAGACAGACGGGATGGTTATAACTAAGTCGAGGCTTTTTCGATGTTTGATTCAATTAATATCAAAGTTTACATGGGCAGACATACAGACAGATGGCCAGACAGAGAGAAAGATAGACAGACAGACATATAGCCAGACAGAGAGATAGAGAAACAGATAGGCAGACAGACAGGCATTCAGACGGACAGACAAACAAAACAGATGGATGGTTACAGCCAAGTCGAACCTTTCTCAATGTTTGATTCAATTAATATCAAAGTTTACATGGACAGACAGACAGACGGATAGACAGACAGACAGACAGACAGACAGATGGAGAGACAGACAGACGGACAGACAAACTGATAGCCAGACAGACAGAGAGATAGATAGACAGATAGGCATTCATACGAACAGACAGAAAGACGGACAATTATAGCACTACTAAAAGTTCCTGTTAAGTTTGTTTTTTACAAAATTTGTTTAGCCAAAAAAAAAGACATTCTTATATATAAAAAAATTGTGTTTTTTAAAATAAAATTGAAACAAAATTAATATTTCTTATTAAAAGACAAAAAACAAATTGTATGTTAAACTTCGAAAAAAAAAACACAGCAAAGCAAAGTTAAGGAAGGCTTTTTGTTATTATTTTTTTTTTAATAGGGTTAGGCGAACAAAAAAACAAATTATTTTTTTTTTAATTACTTTGAAAAAACTGCTTACTTGTTTCTGTTGTTGTAGTTTATTTAATTGATTTAATAAATAGTTTTGTTCATTAAATATCATAAATATTTTGATCATAATTAAATAAGTACTTCACACGATGAAGAATTCAAGATTACTTACACAAAGAAATTACAACAATTATTAAGAAATGTGATTTTTTTTTTGAATTAGAGATGTTAAAATTTAACAACAACAATAAAGATAATAACATTTAAACGAAATAAATTAAAAGTTTGCACTATAAACAACAAATTGGTGAGGAGGGGGTAAATGTGTAAAGCTCAGAGGGGGTAGGAGGCATTTTAAGCACAATGTTTGGTTGGATAAGCTTAAGAAAAACATATACTTTTCTGAATGTAGAAGCAGTTAAAAGTTTGAGCTTTTACGTTGTAAAGGCCCAAAAGCTTTATGGATAAACTTTAAAGAGCTTTAAAATCATTTATGTTACCTAATATTTGTAAGTCTATTTTGACACATTAAACAAAATAATAATGCTAAAGTTTCAAAGAAAAATATTTGTAGACAAAAGCTTTATAGTAGCATTTAAAAAAGCTTTTTGTTAAATCAAATCCAAAAATGATAGTGATTGCTCTAAGAATGATGTTTATTATGAGTTTTCAAGAATTTTAAACTCTGCTTATGCTTCAATTTAAAAAGGCAAGCTTTTATATTACAACAAGCTTTTTGTAAGCTTTATGTGAAAGTCTCTATTTATCTTAAAAGCCTTGCTATACCAACCTCGTTTATTTGCTCAAGCTTTAAACAAGTTATTTATTAGTTTAAATTCATTTATAATTAAACCATTATTTCATGAATAGAGTCTAGAACTTGACGATCTTAAAGTAATAAAAAGGAAAGCTTTTACTAACAGAAAATATTTACATATATAGATGAATAAAGATAAGGATGACGTTTGATATGGCTTATTTACGAAAAGCTTTTTTAAACGACAGCTGAAAGACTTAAGTATTTTTAAGCTTTGAGGAATCTAAACTCCTCTTTTCTAAAACAAAAAAGCTTCCTAAGTTCTTCTTTTACAATATTTCAAAGAGCCTAAACTTTTCCAATAACTTCTCAAAAACTGCCTAAATGATGAAAAAGTTAAAATAGCTTGAAGCTTTTTGGAGAATTTTTATATGAATTTAAGATCATTTAGAAATCGATTTATTAAGCTCTTCTAAAGCTTTAGAGTATAGTTTTATAAAAGCTTTTGTTAGGAAATTTTCTAACTTTAATTTTGTAAGATTTAAAAGAGCTTTCGGGCTCCTTTCAAAAAGTTTATAGCATTATAGACAAATTGTTAAAAAATATAAAGCTTTTTATAATTTTCAAAATGTTTTACATAAGCTCTTGTTTAGAAATTAACTGACTTTAGTTTGTAAGATATAAAGAGCTTTCTTTTAAAAAGTTAAATTTGTTTCCTTTAAAAAGCTTTTTTAAAGTTTGAACTTGAACTTGTATTAGGTTCAAAACATTTTTAAAGCTTTTTCGGAATTATTGAAAGCTTTAGTTTATATTTGCAAAATATATTTTACTTTCACGTTTTGGAATAAAGCTTGAAAGCTTTTTTAAGACTTTTATTCTATATGAAACTTTTCTTAAAAGCTTTTGCTTTTTCCACCCCCTAAACTTTATACATTTTCTTTCCCTTTATAATAACTTTAACTAAATGAGAATTCTACCAATTGTTTCTGGAGCTTTTAGACTTTTATAATGACATGATTTTGTGAATGATTGAAATGAATGATGGAACAAAAAAGAAAAACTAAAACTGAAATGGAGAAAAAAAGAAAATTAAAAACCAAAAATCTTACTTTGAACTCTTTCGATTTTCTGCGATTTCTCCGTTTGACTGGCTGAACGCTTCAGGGGCGCAGCAGCCATTCGCATAATGGGAGGCGGCCGCGGTGGTGGTGTGGGTGCTTTCAGTATACCCTTGCGTTGTATCGAACTCTGACTGGGATTTCGTGATATTACGCGGCTCGACACTATAGTCGATGGTATAGATTGTATAACCGTTGTTACGGATCTGTCGTTGGGCATTATGGCGGCGACATGGCGTTCGTCTGCGGCTATGTTTTGAGGAGGGTGATTGATATTTAAGGAAGGCGACATTGAGATCACTGATACTGGTAATGGGTGTTGTTGTTGTTGAGGTTGTTCTTGTGTTGTTTGTGGAGTGTGTTGTATGGTTGTAGTCTTGACTGGTGTTTGTTGTTGAGCCTGTGCTGTGGTTGTGATCAGTCCTATAGTATTTAAGATTTCTGAATCATTGTTGTTGTTGTTGTTTTGAGATGTTATGCAAGTGTTGGTTGAGGTTGTAATGGTGTTGCAACTACTTAAGCTTGAGTCAGTTTTTCTGGCTGTGGTTTTAGCACATTTTTTATAAGTAACTAAGGTGATTGTTTTAAAAAATTAAAAATAAAATGAAATGAAAAGTATTTAAGCAAATTATAAAGAAAATTTAAAGCAAACTTATAAATGAAATTAAATGAAAATAAAAATAAAATTAATTATTACCACTGCCACTGCTGCGTATGCCTTTCAAACGATGTTCTGTGCTAAACGGAGATTTGCTCGATTGCTGCGAGGAGGCGGCCTCTGAACGTTTCCAAAATTTCCCACCCAATAAGCCCACATGACTTCTTTGACTGTCACGACAGCCATCGGTTTTAGTGGATCTTTTGAAAAACATATTACTAAAGAAAAGCTCTACTTTTTTCAAATTTGAAAGTTTAACATTCAAATGTGTTACTTCCGTTTCGTTTGAGGGATTTCCTTGATTAGTTGATATTTCCTGTTGTACTATATCCTCTTCATTGTGATGTGTACGAGTTAATTCCAAAGTATTTGTTTCCTCTGTTAAGGCATCTGTTGTTGTGTTTAAATTTATTACATGAGGTGTTGTAGTAACTGTCAAATTTGTTGCAATTGTTTGTTTACCTCTTATGGGTAAAGTTTGACATAATGATAATTGCTGTTTACTGCTGCTAACGTGCTCATTAGCCTCCACCTTAAGTGCTTGTAAATCTTGCTGGTCATGCAGTGGTTGTTGCTGTTGTTGTTGTTGCTGTATTCTAGCTTGTCTACCAATACGTCCCAGAGTCATGGTACCAGAAGATTGTCTAGTGACATTGAGTAATGTTGTTTGTGTTGTATTGGTGGCAGCACTATTATTAAGTGTTGATGAAGACACCGAACTGTCATTTACTGTCGAGTTGGCTGTCAAATTAGCCAATGTAGCAGTGGGTTTTAAAGTCATGCGATTAACGGCTAAATTTTCTTTAGTATCACTGCTAACATGCACCATAACACCGGGTCTCAATGGCCAGCGGGGTGGTGATTTGGGTATCTGTGCACCCTCACCGCCTAAACGTACACTTAATGTGGGTGTTGTAACTAAAGTGGTTGTTATTGTTGTTGGTGGTGTTGTAACAGTAGTGGAGGTGTTGTTGCTAGTAGTTGCAGTTGTTGTGCTATTTATTATATGTTGCAATATATCTGTATTATTTGTATTATTATTATTGTTGTTGTTGTTGCCACTACCACTATTGCTACATGTTAATGTTTTTGTTGCTGTGGTGTTACTTAAATGTTTTGTAAGTATGGGCGTTGTTTGTATGGGTGTTGTTGATTGTGTTGCTGTTGTTTGTATCATAATGGGTGTTGCTTTTACACTGTTGACATTATCCTTACATTGTTGACCACCGGCCATGGCCGGCAGTAACATATTGCTTATAATGGGCACCTTAAGTGTATCGGGCAATACCGTATTGGCTGATAACACTTGCGGCATATGCGGTTGATATGATAAAACACTTTGGTTTTTTATTATGAATTTTTATGCATTTTTTGTTAATGTTTTTTTTTTATTCAATGGCAGTTTGTGATGAAATTGTTTGGTTATTGATGATATTTTTTTTATTGTATTTGTGGTAATGATGTTATGTTTTTTAAAAAATTATTGTTTTTTTTTTTATAACAAAAAAGCATTTACAACAAGCCACAACATATTTTAAACACATACAACATACAGGTTTACATAAGCCAAAATTTATATATTGTTTTTTATTTTGTGCAATTACATTGTTTAACAAATGAAACGAAATGAAAAAGATTAATAAAAAATCAGAAATTAAAATTAAAAAAAAAAATTTACAAAGAAAAAAATTAAGCTTAATTAAACTACACAAAAAGCTAAAGAAAAAACTTGAAATTTCAAAGTAATGTATACAATTTAAAAGACCCTTCTCTAGTATCCTTGGGATCTCAAGGTGTTGGGCCCATTAAGGGCCACTTGTGCTTAAAGATTAAACCTTTAAAAACCATATTCTTGAAGTTTTACTTATTACAGCTGTAATAAGTTAAACTATGCAATAATCAATTATTGTGACCTTTGACCTTGAATATGAAAGTAAGAAAATCATTGGTTACTTTGAGAAAATCATTGACTTCTTTCATAGTTTAGTAATATCCGTCTGTCTTTATAAATTTTGTCATTATTATGGGATGTTCATCAATATATTACGTGACACTATCAACAGTGTTGAGACTATATGAGATCTTCTATTCTGCTCATATCTAATGCTCTGATAACAACTCCCACTATGGTGTTATTTATTTATTTATTTATTTATATAGTGAAGACTGAAGACTTTGAGGTATATAACCCTACTGAAGCTAATCTAAACTTCTATTATACTAAAAGGATTCAAAATGGATTCTAGTGCTTATCGAGTGGAGTAGATGCTTGCGGCATACAACACTTCTCCAACCATTTATTGTTCAACAGCTCGATCACAGAGGTTAACTTATTTTCGGCATTCAGTAGGTATTCAGCTGATAAGGTTCAATCTAAGACCTTATTGTACTGTAAAAGACCATAATGGAATACTCAGGTTAGCTTTGCATAATATGACTATCAGGCCACTTGTCAGAGATCGAAAAGAAAGTGCAAACGTATTCGCTTTAAAGGTAAGAGTAAGTTAATCAGATGAATGCAAAAGCTTTCCCAGCTGAATTACAAACATGAACGAGGGAATCCCATACGACTACTTGAAATAATAAACTGTTGCTTACAACAACAAAGATTCTATGAAATGACTAAAACAAGAGCAGAATGACAAGTCTCCTTTGAATGATGATACGTACTCTTTGTGAACTTGCAGGTTTAGTTGCACAACTATACAATAAATGAACAAACGGATTAAGACAAATGTAGAGCAAGTTAGGCTTTCATTGAAATTAGATTCAAATAACTTGATAGCGTTGTTTTTCTAAATCCATGATCCAAATTATAAGGATATTTGTTCAAGAAACTGTGTTTCAGAATATTGAACGATCATTTTTTTTTTCATAGATCACTCGAAAATTAGCGCACAATATATACAATCTCTTTTTAACCTAACCTAACTTTTGATAAGTTAAGAATAATAGCAAAATTTTATTAACTGTAAGATCCCTATACGTATGAGCAACATTTGTAATAGCTTCTAAACTTAATTGTATATTTATACACAATTTATAAAGGGTTTCTTGATAAATTTGTTAAAAAAATTTAAAGTGTCAAGATAAAACAGGTGCTCCCAGACGTATGACATTATATTTTATTAAATAATACTCATACGCCTTAGTAAACGTGTTAATTGAATAAACCGTAAATTATTAAAGATTTAGAAGAGAATTCTAACGTTCGCTTAAGCTGTGCTCTGAGAGACTTTGGCGTTAAATTGGTTTTCAAGTTCAACATAACCTTTAGACAACATTATGTTCTCTACACTAAGGCGTATTAGTACTCTTATTTCTAATAGCTTCTTAACTTTAATGATCATATAAATCATGTAATTTATTTATGATATATAACATTTGTACTTCATATATTCTTGAAAAAGTTGAGATTTTTCAAACTAAGCTCGAGCACCAAGACGTATGAGATTTTATTATATTGAAGAATACTCATACGCCTTAGTGTACGCGTTAATTTAATAACCCGTTAATTATAAAAGATTTTCAAAAGATTCTAGTTGAAAGTGACCCCTGGAAGATTAGTGGAGAATAGTGGTTACTGTTCTTTTCTGGTAGACCGGAAGTGGTGGGTTCGATTCACACCTGATGCATAGATTAAGGAGCGCACAACAGGCCTGACCTAGGTCCCTGGTTTATTTCTTCTGATTTGATGTACATATCTATATACATCCTCCTTTCAAAGTCGCTAACTAGTTGAAAGTGTTCAAAAATGCCATGTACACCAAGGCGTATGAGATTATTTTATATTGAATAACACTCATACGCCATACATAAATTATAAAAAGATTTTGAAAGCTGTGCTATTACGGACGTTGATGTTAAACTAGTTATTTAGTTAAAAGTGTCCACAATAAGCAGGTGCACCAGGGCGTATGAGACTGTGTGGTATTGAATAATAATCATACGCCTTAGTAAACGTGTTAGTTTAATAAAATGTGAATTATTACAGATTTTCGAAGTAAAATCAAATTGTTGTATTAAGTTGTCTAATTTTCTTTAAAATATCTATTTTTTCCATTAAATTCATAAAAAATGTAAATTAAGCTTGCACACCAAGGCGTATGAGATTATTGTATATTGAATAATACTCATACGCCTAAGTATACGTAAATTATTAAGGATTTTGAAAGCTGTGCTATTAAGGAAGTTGACGTTAAACTAGTTATCCAGTTAATAGTGTCCACAATAAGCCGGTGCACCAGGGCGTATGAGACTGTGTGGTATTGAATAATAATCATACGCCTTAGAAAACATGTTAGTTTAATAAAATGTGAATTATTAAAGATTTCCGAAGTAAAATCAAAAGTAAATTCAAATTGTTGTATTAAGTTGTCTTATTTTCGTTAAAATATCTAGTTTTTTTCATTCTCATAAAAAATTGAGAATATTGAAAATAAGCTTGCACATCAAGGCGTATGAGATTATTTTATATTGAATAATACTCATACGCCTAAGTATACGTAAATTATTAAGGATTTTTAAAGCTGTGCTATTAAGGAAGTTGACGTTGTCTAGTTAATAGTGTCCACAATAAGCCGGTGCACCAAGGCGTATGAGACTATGTTTTATTGAAAGTAATCATACGCCTTAAGAAACATGTTAGTTTAATAAAATGTGAATTATTAAAGATTTCCGAAGTAAAATCAAAAGTAAATTCAAATAGTTGTTTTAAGTTGTCTAATTTTCTTTAAAATATCTAGTATTTTCCATTAAATTCATAAAAAATTGGGAATATTGAAAATAAGCTTGCACACCCAGGCGTATTAGATTATTTTATATTGAATAATACTCATACGCCTAAGTATACATAAATTATAAAAAGATTTTGAAAGCTGCGCTATTAAGGAAGTTGACGTTAAACTAGTTATCTAGTTAATAGTGTCCACAATAAGCCGGTGCACCAGGGCGTATGAGACTGTGTGGTAAAATATCTAGTATTTTCCATTAAATTCATTAAAAAATGGGAAATGTTCAAAATAAATATGTACATCAAGGCGTATGAGATTATTTTATATAGAATAACACTCATACGCCTTCGTATACGTAAATTATTAAAGATTTTAAATTCATTAAAAATGAGAAATGTTTAAAATAAACATGTACATCAAGGCGTATGAGATTATTTTATATAGAATAACACTCATACGCCTAAGTATAAGTAAATTATTAAGGATTTTGAAAGCTGTGCTATTAAGGAAGTTGACGTTAAACTATTTAAGAGTGTCCAAAATAAGCCAGTACACCAGGGCTTATGAGACTATGTTATATTGAATAATGCTCATACGCCTTAGTATGGTTATCGTGGTAGTTCACTGCGCGCGAACAGTCAAGTAGAGTCGAAGAGATTCCGTTTGGAATACGCCTTAGTATATGTTTTAAATTAGTAAACCGTAAATTATTAAAGATTTCAAAGTAAATTGAAGTTACGCTATTTAGTTGCCTTTGAAATTTCAAGTTTTTTTTTTTTTTCTTTAAAACAGTTAAATTACTTGATCTAGTAAACAAAATTACAATAATTAAAAATTTGCTTACCTGTGTGTAGCACTCATAGAAACATCAGTTCGATCTTTTAGTTTTTTTAAAAAAAATTTCAACAAAATTTTGTTTTTGATTTGTTTTTTTTTTTTTAATTTAAATTAATGTTTTTTAACAGAAAACAATGTTAAAACGCACATGATGAAGCATTGATTTGAATGATGAGTTTTATTTGCAACGTTTTTTTTTTTTTTTTGTTTTATTTAAATTTATTAACATTAGTTGGGCATGTTTTTGAGGTTAATTAAATAAATTTGTAGTTGTTGTTATATTTATATTTTTTTTTTGTAAAAGTTTAGTTGCAAGCAAAAAAAAAAATGTAGAAAAAAATTAAAGGTTTGAAAATTTAACATAAATATTTATTTAGGCACCAAAAACATAAAAGGAAAAACACACAAACACATGAAGAAAAAACAAGTAAAAGCCAGTTTTGGTTTACACGCACACACACATAAACACAATTTTGTAATAGAGAGGAGAAATAAAAAAATTAAAAATGGAGGGATAGTAATTATAAAATGCAGGTATTGTAATGTTTATTTGTTTTAATTAAATTGAGTATTTTAGTTTTTTTGTTGTTGTTTTTGTATGAAAGTTTAGGTTTGTAGTTGTGTTGTTTTTAGCGTTTTAGTGTATGTAATAATGTAATTTTCATGTTAAATTGTTATTGTTGTTGTTGTTGATTTTTTAATTTGAAATTTTGTTTGTTTATTTATTTTATTTAATTAGTTTTCAAATTCATTTCATTATTTGTTAATTATATTTATTGTTATTTTTAGTTTTATTTGTATTTATTTTGGTGAGATGATTGTATTATGTTTATATGTATGTTGTTGTTATGTTTATGTTTTTATTGTTATTGTTGTTTTTTTTAGTTTTAATTGTTTTAAAAATGTGTTAATGTTTTTTTTGTTTATTTTTAGTTTCAAGTGTTTTTGTGTTGTTGTGTTATTTTTTTGGATGAGGTTTATTGTTTGATGTTAAAAAGTTATAGTTGTTGTTGTTTTTTTTAGTTTTATATATCATTATTTTTGTTGTTTAAAAGAATTTTTTTTTATTTAAAACAAAAAAATTTATTTGATGAGTCGTTGCACACAAAAAGCGTTATTTTTTTGAAACAAAAATATTGTTTTTATATATTTTTTTTTTTTTTTGTTATTTACAGTTGCAACACATAAGCAGTAACATAATACAAAAAAGCATTTGAAAAAGAGAAAAAAAGTTATAGATTTTTATATTTAATTAATTGTTGAAAACAAATATAAATATTTACAATAATTGTTAAAAAAAAGGCCATAAATAAATGTAAGTAAATAAGAAAAGCATGAAAAAAAAAGAGCAAATAAAAAAGGGAGCGAGAGAGAGTTGAACCTATGACTGCTGAAAATGTAAAAAAATTGGGCTTAAATAATGAATACATACAACGCAAGTCACACGCTATAGAATCATTTCAAAAAAGGAAATTGTTCATTAACTTATAGAGATAGAGTCTCTTGTCTTCCTACACTCTATAGCTCACCTTGGCATAAACAACAAACAATAACCACTATAGAACGAACTCATTTTCCATTCTCAGCTAATGCCTGATCTAAGCACTGCTCTGTTAAGTTACTTCATATATTTTACTAAAATTTTCCATAATTTTAAAGGTTTTTTATATATATCTTTTCTATTATCAGTTTCTCTTTTCTATAGTTTCTTTGCCAAATGCTGCCATATTAATAATCTCATTAATATCTTTTAGTTAAACAAAAATCAACTATAAATTATTATTTTTTCAACTAATTGCTATAATGACAATACATTTAATATATCTTTAACAAGCACGAATTAATAAAAATTAATTAAAATCAATTGTTTAAATTACTCATTAATTGAGTCATTAAGTAAAAATCATAAAATTTTTTCTAGCATTATTTTTAATGAGCACTTTTTTTTGTGTACGACATTCTGTAAGAAGTAATTGGATAAAATTTGCAAAATGTATGTAAAGTTGTCTAGAGTAGTATAGTCTATGGATGAGTATCAAGTCTAAAGCATTGCCTAGAGTAGATTATATTATAAAATATAGTTTGTAGTCTAGTATATCACTTTATCTATAGCCCATAGTCTATATTATACATAGTCTATATTTCTAGTTTAGCCTTGAGTAAAGTCCAGAATCTTCTTTAAAATCTAACTAGTCTAGTTAGTCGTCTTATAGTTTGTAGTCGTATAGTCTAGTTTGTAGTCTTGTCTATAGTCCACAGTCTAAACTATAGTAGCCTACTAACTAGTCTATAGTCTAGCCAATAATTTAGTCTAAATCCTACAATCTATTCAAGGATGTTACCTACAGTCTAGTTAATAATCTAGTCCGAAGTCTAGTCTTGAGTTCTGTCCATAGTCTTGTCTATCGTATAATCGACAGAAAGTTAAGTCTATAGTCTTGTACATAGCCTATTCTTTTTTATAGTCTATAGTCCAGTCTATGGAAGGCTGCACTATAGTCTATAGTCCAGTGCATGGCCTTGTCTACAGTCTAGTCTATTCTGTAGACTAGACTATAGACTAGACTATAGACTAGACTATAAACTAGACTATAGACAAGACTATAGACTAGACTATAGACTTGACTATAGACTAGACTATAGACTAGACTATAGACTAGACTATAGCCTAGACTATAGACTAGACTATAGCCTAGACTATAGACTAGACTATAGACTAGACTAGAGACTAGACCATAGACTATAGACTAGACTATAGTCTAGGCTATAGACTAGACTATAGACTAGACTATAGACTATAGATTAGACTATAGACTAGACTATAGACTAGACTATAGACTAGACCATAGACTAGACTAGACTAGTCTATAGACTAGTCTATAGTCTAGTCTATAGTCTAGTCTTTAGTCTAGTCTATAGTCTAGTCTATAGTCTAGTCTATAGTCTAGTCTATAGTCTAGTCTATAGTCTAGTCTATAGTCTAGTCTATAGTCTAGTCTATAGTCTAGTCTATAGTCTAGTCTATAGTCTAGTCTATAGTCTAGTCTATAGTCTAGTCTATAGTCTAGTCTATAGTCTAGTCTATAGTCTAGTCTATAGTCTAGTCTATAGTCTAGTCTATAGTCTAGTCTATAGTCTAGTCTATAGTCTAGTCTATAGTCTAGTCTATAGTCTAGTCTATAGTCTAGTCTATAGTCTAGTCTATAGTCTAGTCTATAGTCTAGTCTATAGTCTAGTCTATAGTCTAGTCTATAGTCTAGTCTATAGTCTAGTCTATAGTCTAGTCTATAGTCTAGTCTATAGTCTAGTCTATAGTCTAGTCTATAGTCTAGTCTATAGTCTAGTCTATAGTTTCTAGTCTAGTCTATAGTCTAGTCTATAGTCTAGTCTATAGTCTAGTCTATAGTCTAGTCTATAGTCTAGTCTATAGTCTAGTCTATAGTCTAGTCTATAGTCTAGTCTATAGTCTAAGTCTATAGTCTAGTCTATAGTCTAGTCTATAGTCTAGTCTATAGTCTAGTCTATAGTCTAGTCTATAGTCTAGTCTATAGTCTAGTCTATAGTCTAGTCTATAGTCTATAGTCTAGTCTATAGTCTAGTCTATAGTCTAGTCTATAGTCTAGTCTATAGTCTAGTCTATAGTCTAGTCTATAGTCTAGTCTATAGTCTAGTCTATAGTCTAGTCTATAGTCTAGTCTATAGTCTAGTCTATAGTCTAGTCTATAGTCTAGTCTATAGTCTAGTCTATTGTCTAGTCTATAGTCTAGTCTATAGTCTAGTCTATAGTCTAGTCTATAGTCTAGTCTATAGTCTAGTCTATAGTCTAGTTTATAGTCTAGTCTATAGTCTAGTCTATAGTGTAGTCTATAGTGTAGTCTATAGTGTAGTCTATAGTCTAGTCTATAGTCTAGTCCTATAGTCTAGTCTATAGTCTAGTCTATAGTCTAGTCTATAGTCTAGTCTATAGTCTAGTCTATAGTCTAGTCTATAGTCTAGTCTATAGTCTAGTCTATAGTCTAGTCTATAGTCTAGTCTATAGTCTAGTCTATAGTCTAGTCTATAGTCTAGTCTATAGTCTAGTATATATTCTAGTCTATTGTCTAGTCTAAGGGCTAGTCTATAGGCTAGTCTATAGTCTAGTCTATACTCTAGTCTATAGTCCAGTCTATAGTCCAGTCTATTTTCCAGTCTATAGTCCAGTCTATAGTCTAGTCTATAATCTAGTAAAGGATAATCTAGTGTAGTCTATTGTCTAGTCCTTTGTCTATTCCACAGTCCTGTATATAGTCTAGCTATGTATATATTATATTCTTATATCTAGTCTATATTCTAGTCTGTAGTATAGTCTATTCTATAATCTAGTAAAGGTTAGTCTAGTCTAGTCTACTGTCTAGTCCATTGTCTATTCCACCGTCTTGTATATAGTCTAGCTATGTATATTTTATATACTTAAGTCTAGTATATATTCTAGTCTGTAGTCCATTCTATGGTCTAGTCTATACTCTAGTCTTTAATTAAGCATTAATTTGGGTCTGTAGTCCACCTTATATTGTATATCAATTTAAAGTCCAATCTAAAATGTATTTATTTTCTCATTAGCTAAATATATTTAAATTTTAATTTTTACCAATCTTTCTAATAGTTTATCAGTTCATTTGTTTATGATTATCAACCTCATTATTTATAATTATTTTATTTATTCTAATTATTACTAATTTAACCACAGCCTGGTAAAACTGTTTTTTGCAACACGTTCTCTCTCTCACACACTTTTCCAGTTATATATTAATATTTTTATATTATTAGTTTAGGAAAAAATATTATGAATATTAAAATTTATTACATTTAAATTATTTAATAAACGCATAATGATTATGTTTTTATAATGTTTATGTTTATTTATTTATTTAATTAAATTAAATAAATTGTAATTAAAAATTATTAGAAATTTAGCTTTTATGTAGAAAAACATATTATTTGTAGACATGTCATGCATTTATAATGAGTTCTTTTTTTTGGCGAAGGGTTGTTTGAGGGGTAAGGGGACGTGCTTTGAAAAATACAGGATTTATTAAAAGTAAATATTTTAATGTTTATTTGGAAATGAAATTTAGAAAAAAATATAATTATATTGACACGCACTAAACACTTTGTGAGAAACATGGGTTTATTGAAAAAGCTTTAATGGTTTTAAATAAATTGTAAATAAAATAATTAAAGATTTCTGACTGAAACAAAGGAGCAGCTTTTTGTGTCTAAATATGGGAAATATGGTTAATGACCAATTTTTAAAGGAAATTTTCTAATTTAATTCGGGGCAAACTATACTGAACATTTGTTATAAAGAATAGCATTGGATAAGGATTAGAGAAAAATAATTATAAAAGCTTTTCTGGTACTAATTTGAGATTAAAAGGTATTAATATATTCAGTCAAATTTTGGGATCAGATTTTTTTAAGAAAATTATTGTAAAACGAAACATTCCTCAACATGCTTTTGTTACAAAAACAAATTCATTCTCAAAAAGCCATGCAAAAGCTCAAATATAAAAAAATTTTAATAAAATCTTGAAAAATTTTGTTAAATTTAAAACAAAACAAACACGAAATTATAAAAACAAAATCATAAAAATTATAAAAAATTAAAAAAAAATCATAAACAAAGAAAACTTAATAAATTATAAAACATAAATAAACTTAATTTAACCCTAAACATTTTCTTTAAATTACTCTTCAATATTTTTATAATTTTATTTTTTAAACTTAACATAAAAATAATTAAATATAATTTTTAAGGAATTTGGTATATTGTTTTTTTCAAAAACTTAATACAAGGTACTTACATTTATCCTGACGTCTACGACGACGACAAATGCAAATAATAATACAACAAATAATAATGACAGCCAACAGTAGGACCAATATACTGGCCACCAGAATGATTAATGTTGTTGTATCCCAACGCTGCCACCAAGCAAGTTGTTCTAAATTAGTTGGAAAAATAAAATTAATTAATATTTTTTAAAAAAGAAATTGCTTAACATTGCAAAAAAGGATAAATAAAACAATTTAAATTGAAAATGTGAAAAACTTAAAATAGTTATAATATTTAACAAAGAAAATTATAAATAATGAATATTTGTTAAATCCAATAAATTCCTTAACATGCCTGCAGTATACACAATATATTCTTTCAGTGTATATACATTATTTGGTGAAGTGACAGTGTGTCCAGGAAAGTATAGGATTTTCAAACAGGACTTATTTCAAGTGAATCGATTGAGTTTAGTCTATTGACAAACACACTTTATAAATTTGTGTTTAGTTAAAGGTTTAAAGACCAATTAACAGTCTAGTCAAGAGAATGGCTTAGAGCCTTGTTCTTGTCTATAGAGTTGAGTATATAGTATAGTGTAGTCTATAGTTAGAGTCAAGTTTACACTCCATTTATTCTAGAGCCTATTATGACGTCTAGTTTAGAGCTTAGTATAAAGTCTAATCGAGAGTATAGTTTAGAATAGTCTAATTTAGTCTAGTAGTCTGGTCTATAGTTTAGTCTGTCGTCAATTTTATAATATATAGCCTACTCTATATCATAAAGTTTAATTTATAGATTAGTCTATAGTAACGTCTATATTCTAGTCAATAGTCTAGTCCATACTGTAGTTAATAGTTCACAGTCGAATCTATATTCTAGTCAAATATGTATTCTATAGACTATTTCTTTGTTTTGTCAATAGTCTAGTTCATAGTCCGTTCTAGGATCTAGTCTATAGATTACTCAGTAGTCTTGTCGGCAGTATAGTCCATGGTCTATATTGTAGTCTATAGTCTAGTCCATAGTCAAGTCATTAGTCTAGTTTAGTCTATAGTCTAGTCTATAGTATAGTTTATAGTCTAGTCTATAGTATAGTTTATAGTCTAGTCTATAGTCTAGTCTATAGTCTAGTCTATAGTCTAGTCTATAGTCTAGTCTATAGTCTAGTCTATAGTCTAGTCTATAGTCTAGTCTATAGTCTAGTCTATAGTCTAGTCTATAGTCTAGTCTATAGTCTAGTCTATAGTCTAGTCTATAGTCTAGTCTATAGTCTAGTCTATAGTCTAGTCTATAGTCTAGTCTATAGTGTAGTCTATAGTCTAGTCTATAGTCTAGTCTAGTCTAGTCTATAGTCTAGTCTATAGTCTAGTCTATAGTCTAGTCTATAGTCTAGTCTATAGTCTAGTCTATAGTCTAGTGTATAGTATAGTCTATAGTCTAGTCTATAGTCTAGTCTATAGTCTAGTCTATAGTCTAGTCTATAGTCTAGTCTATAGTCTAATCTATAGTCTAGTTTATATTCTAGTTTATAGTCTAGTCTATAGTCTAGTCTTTAGTCTAGTCAAGTCTAGTCAAGTCTAGTCAAGTCTAGTCTATAGTCTAGTCTATAGTCTAGTCTATAGTCTAGTCTATAGTCTAGTCTATAGTCTAGTCTATAGTCTAGTCTATAGTCTAGTCTATAGTCTAGTCTATAGTCTAGTCTATAGTCTAGTCTATAGTCTAGTCTATAGTCTAGTCTATAGTCTAGTCTATAGTCTAGTTATAGTCTAGTCTATAGTCTAGTCTATAGTCTAGTCTATAGTCTAGTCTATAGTCTAGTCTATAGTCTAGTCTATAGTCTAGTCTATAGTCTAGTCTATATTCTAGTCTATAGTCTAGTCTATAGTCTAGTCTATAGTCTAGTCTATAGTCTAGTCTATAGTCTAGTCTATAGTCTAGTCTATAGTCTAGTCTATAGTCTAGTCTATAGTCTAGTCTATAGTCTAGTCTATAGCCTAGTCTATAGTCTAGTCTATAGTCTAGTCTATAGTCTAGTCTATAGTCTAGTCTATAGTCTAGTCTATAGTCTAGTCTATAGTCTAGTCTATAGTCTAGTCTATAGTCTAGTCTATAGTCTAGTCTATAGTCTAGTCTATAGTCTAGTCTATAGTCTAGTCTATAGTCTAGTCTATAGTCTAGTCTATAGTCTAGTCTATAGTCTAGTCTATAGTCTAGTCTATAGTCTAGTCTAGTCTAGTCTCTTCTAGTCTAGTCTATGGTCTAGTCTAGTCTATGGTCTAGTCTAGTCTAGTCTAGTCTAGTCTAGTCTAGTCTAGTCTAGTCTAGTCTAGTCTAGTCTAGTCTAGTCTAGTCTAGTCTAGTCTAGTCTATAGTCTAGTCTATAGTCTAGTCTAGTCTATAGTCTAGTCTTTAGTCTAGTCTATAGTCTAGTCTATAGTCTAGTCTATAGTCTAGTCAATAGTCTAGTCTATAGTCTAGTCTATAGTCCAGTCTATAGTCTAGTCTTTAGTCTAGTCTATAGTCTAGTCTGTAATCTAGTCTATAGTCTAGTCTATAGTCTAGTCTATATTCTAGTCTATAGATTGGTCTATAGACTAGTCTATAGTCTATTCTATAGTCTAGTCTATATTCTAGTCTATAGTCTATTCTATAGTCTATTCTATAATCTATTCTATAGTCTATTCTATAGTCTATTCTATAGTCTAGTCTATAGTTCAGTCTATAGTCTAATCTATAATCTAGTCTATAGTCTAGTCTTTATTCTAGTCTATAATCTAGTCCATAGTCTATTCTATAGTCTAGTCTATAGTCTTTTCTATAGTCTAGTCTATAGTCTAAGCTATGGTTATTTTATAGACTAGTCTAAAGTCTATTCAATTGTCTTGTCTAGTCAGTAATCTAGTTTATAGTCTAGTCTATAAACTAGTTGAAAGTCTAGTATATTGTCTAGTCTATAGCCTAGCCTACAGTCTAGTCTCTTGTCTATTCTATTTTATAATCAATTCTATTCTTAGTACATTTTCTAGTTTACACCTTATGCTACTTTGTTTATATATTTCTGTTTCATATTTTTTTACATTTTTATGTCAAATGAGTTGCATTGCATTCTTTACTTTTATACCTTAATAATTTATCAAATATGACAACAATTTTTTCCTTTCACTGCTCAAATACAATTCAGGGAATTAAATAAAATTTCCTGGTTTATATACCCTCAAGTAGTCATATGTATAAAAAAATCTGTTTTTCAATAGCAAATAGAGCAGAAGAGAAATTTTAAACCGGCAACATTTTTTCTAGTTTACTTTAAGTAGAAAACCCTTTAAAATTTAAAATGTTGCTGGGTTGAGTTCCATTTTCTATTCTGTCGTAAATAAGTAATTCCTTGTGACATTTCTTTGCGCTGATGTTTTTATCACACATATGTAGGTACGACATAAATATATAAACTGTCTAGTCATATTCAAATATTTCCGTCATTTGTAATATGAAACTATTTGTAAAATTTATGAATTTTATATGAGTAAGTTGTATAGAGAATGTAGGTTTTTATTAAGTAAAGTTATGTATATGAGTATTAAATGGCTTTTTATTAAATAAGTCATTGACAAAAGTAAGGTGTCAGAAGTCATAAGGGGAGGGATTTGAAGGAAAAATGAAATTTAGCTCTTTAGGTAATAGGAAGAGCTTTTTGCTTAGGAAATAAAACAAAAAAAATTTCGAACATAAATTTAATAAAAATTATAATTTAACAACAATATAAAATTTCTATTATTAAAAGTTATTTAATTATATTTTTAATATTTGTTTAATTCACTTTAGTTGCTGTTTAGGTTGTTACAACATCGTTGGTGAATTGAACAATTATTTTCCGTTTTTGTCTACTTACTTCTAAGGCGCACTGTAGTTTAATTTTTTGGGATTTTGTTTTTGTGTGTGTTTTTCAAGCATATTTAAGCGTTCAAGTTAAGCATGTTTTCATTTATAAGTGGTTATCAAAATTTAAAAAGCAGTAGGGGGAAAAAAGAGGAGAGTTATAATTTTTAAATATTTTTTTAAATTCTATTGTAAAAAATAGCTTTTATAAAGTTAAATTTAAAATAAATTTTTTACCCAAATATATATATACATATATTACCAACACCCAGTTGTTATGCTAAATTAAGTTACGACTACTTAAAAATTATAATATTAAAAATAATTTTAAGTTCAGTTAACTCTATAGTTTAAAATGTCTACAACAAAGTAATCAATGTTTTAAAAAATTATCTAGTTTAACAGTTTATTTGAGTTTTTCTCTTATTTATTATTCACTCCTTTAAGTCATTATTACGAGTTATCTGTGATTAGGAATATGATTCAAATTAGTTGAACAACTTGCAGAAACCTGTTAGATCGCTGTGAGTAAAGGTAAAGTATGATTATGTATTAAACGAAAAATATTGTATACTTGTTTTAGGAATAAGTGCTGTACAAGGACTCGGTATAGGATACAGAATATTCAAGTTTTTCTGTAAAAGCTTTCAGATTTGTTTTTTAGGAAAAAAACTGACATGCTTTAAACTTTTTCAAAATTCTTCTGAAAACTTTACCTTTCCACCAAATGATAAAAGGATGAGTAGCTGTAAAATACATTTGTAACAAGTATAGATTATTAAAAACCAGCACCAAAATTAATAAGAAATAAATGGAAATGAACACAAAACTTCGAATTCGGTTTCCAGCCCTGCACTGTCAAAAGTTCTTTCACCGCAAGCTCATTGTAAAGAAACTACTAGTTCTACTTTAGTACTAGCTCAAGATTTACTATGGAAAGTTTTTTCATCACTAGCTCAGGCTGAACTTAAAGAAGGGCATCCGTCACTTGATCAGTCTGTACTAAAGAAACTACATTCATCGCAAGCTCAAGCTGTGTTAAAGAAAGTACATCCTTAGCCTACTCAAGCTGTATTAAAGAATGTACACCCTTGGCTAGCTTAATCTGTACTAAAGAACGTACATCCTTTGTTAGCTCAAGCTGTACTAAAGAAAAGTACATCCTTGACTAGCTCAAGGTGTACTAAAGAAAAGTACATCCATCGCTAGCTCATGCTGTACTAAAGAAAAGTACATCCATGGTACAAAAGAAAGTACATACATCGCTAGCTCAGGCTATACTAAATAAAGTCCATCAATCGCTAGTTCAAGCTGTACTAAAGAAAGTATATCCATAGCTAGCTCAAGCTGTACTAATAAAAGCTCTTCCATCGCTAACATAAGCTGTACTAAAGAAAATACATCTACCGCCAGCTCAAGCTGTACTAAAGAATGTACATCCATCGCTAGCTCAAGCTGTGCTAAAGAATGTACATCCATCGCTAGCTCAAGCTGTACTAAATAATGTACATCCATCGCTAGCTCAAGCTCTACTAAAGAATGTACATCCATAGCTAGCGCAAGCTGTATTAAAGAAAGTTCATATATCGCTAACTCAGAACCTACTCTAGCTCAAGCTGTACTAAACAAAGTTCATCATCTCTAGCTCAAGCTATACTAAAGAAGGTATATCCATCGCTAACTCAGGCTGTACTAAAGAAAGTAAATCCATCGCTAGTTCAGGCTGTACTAAAGAAAGTACATCCATCGCAAACTCAAGCTGTACTAAAGAAAGTACATCCATTGCTAGCTCAAGCTGTACTAAAGAAAGTACATCCATCGCTAGCTTAAGCTGTACTAAAGAAAGTACATCCATCGCTAACTCGAGCTATACTAAAGAAAGTACATCCATCGCTAGCTCAAGCTGTACTAAAGAAAGTTCATCATCCATCACTGGATCAAACTGTTCTAAAAATTATTTTCATCATTACTTCTTTTATCGATCAGTTGAAAGTTTTAAGCAAAATTCTTTTAAAAAATCATTCTTTAAAAATTTAATATAATTTTACAATAAATCTTAAGCTTAAAATATTATCTCTATTTAATACAAATATTTATTATTTTCAAACCAAAACCACCAACAAAAAAAGCTAAATAAGAGAAACATGCACGAATGGAAAGAAAACTCTTTTTTTTTTTTTTTGTTCTTCTTGTTTAAAAGGAAGTGTAACAACACAGCGAAATCAATTTCCTTTTCCTAATACAAACATATAAATAAAATCACAACCAATGCCAAGCCAACCAACCAAGGGTTCAGTCAAAAGAAAAGAAAAAACCAACAAAATACATTAAATTTAAAATCAAGAGAGAGAAAAAATTATCGAAGAAATAAATACAAAAGAAAAAAAAAATAATAAACTCACAAAATTGAAAATGTACTTTTTTCCACTACAACAAACTAAAAAGCGTCAGCTGCAGTTTGTAACCGAAAAGAAGTGAAACAAAAAAAAAAATTGTAAAAGATGGTTACAATATCCTAATCAAAAGCTGCTTACAGAGGAAACGGAAACATAGAGGAGTGTTTGAAGATGAATACGAAAAAAAATTTAGCTGGTGGTTAGAATTCAAACAGCACGTGCTGTAAATTCAAAGTCATGGTGGTTTTAACCAAAATAAAACAACAACAATAACAAAAATTGCAATATTGTTGAGAATCTTGTAGCTGTTTCGTTTTAACGCCTTTTAACACACACACACACATACAATCACAAAACAAAACAATCGAACTGAAAACCCAGTTTTACAGGAAACTGGCCAAAAGCAACAATAACATTGACAAGGACCCACGAAAAATTCCCCTCTTTAGTTGGACGCTTACACACACACACACACACACAGAAATACACATTGACAGTCCTGCCATTTGCAATGTATTGTATTAAAACACAGTCGAAACAAATATTGACAGTAATCAGCTTCCGTTTATTCATTTTATCACAGATACTGCCACGGATTTGTTAGTATGCCATTGTGTATATATGTATGCATGTATGTGTGCGAGTATTTGAATTAAAATTTTGTTTTAGTAAGAGTATTTTTTCTGTGCCTTAATTCTTAATACTATTTCAACTTGATTGTGGTGGTTTCATCGCGTTTTTTTTCTGGTTCAACAATTCAAATTGTTCGTTAGTTAGTTTTTTGCTTTTGTTCGATGCTACAAAATTTGTGATTTAGTTTTAGCAGTGTTACGTTCCCTCCCTCCTCTTTATTTAGGGAGAATTGTTTACTTTTAAGAGTTCGAGAGGTTTTTATTTGGCCCTTGTTTTTCTAAAAGCACAATTGGTATAGGTTAAGTTAATTTAAACAGCTGACACAAAAAATGTTTAACTAAAAAGTTTTTTGTTGTTGTAATTTTTGATTATTCTAAAAAACAATATTTATTTTAGTTTTTGCATGAAAATCAATGGCTTTTGTTGAAATTATGTGAATAATATTAACATAAATATAAGGATTAGATGGCAAAGTAAATCTGTAGTTAGAGATTTATATCGATACGATTGGCACTGTAAATTGGAAGTAAATATTTGAAATTAAATGTGATTTTAAATTAAAAAGTTTCTCCTTTTGCAAGGCAGACAGTACATTCATCACTAGCTCAAGCTGTACTAAAGACTGTACATCCATTGCTAGCTCAAGCTGTATTAAAGAAAGTACAACCATCGCTCATTCAGGCTTTGCTAGAGAGAGTACTTCCATCACTAGCTCATGCTGTACTAAAGGTAGTACATCCATCGCTAGCTCAAGCTGTACTAAAGTTAATACATCCATCGCTAGCTCAAGGTTCACTAAAGAAAGTACATTCATCGTTAGCTCAAGCTGTACTAAAGAAAGTATATTCATCGCTAGCTCAAGCTGTACTAAAGAAAGTACCTACATCGCTAGCTCAAGCTGTACTAAAGGAAGTACATCCATCGCTAGGGCTAGCTGTACTAAAGCCAGTACATCCATCGCTAGCTCAAGCTGTACTAAAGAGAATACTTCCATCGCTAGCTCAAGCTGTGCTAAAGAAAGTACGTTCATCGCTAGCTCAAGCTGTACTAAAGAGAGTACATCTATCGCTAGCTCAAGCTGTACTAAAGAGAGTACATCTATCGCTAGCTCAAGCTGTACTAAAGAGAGTACATCTATCGCTAGCTCAAGCTGTACTAAAGAGAGTACATCTATCGCTAGTTCAAGCTGTACTAAAGAGAGTATATCCATCGCCACCTCAAGCTGTACTAAAGAGAGTACATCCATCGCTAGCTCAAGCTGTACTAAAGAGAGTACATCCATCGCTAACTCAAGCTGTACTAAAGAGAGTACACCCATCGCTAACTCAAGCTGTACTAAAGAGAGTACATCCATCGCTAACTCAAGCTGTACTAAAGAGAGTACATCCATCGCTAACTCAAGCTGTACTAAAGAGAGTACATCCATCGCTAGCTCAAGCTGTACTAAAGAGAGTACATTCATCGCTAGCTCAAGCTGTACTAAAGAGAGAACATCTATCGCTAGCTCAAGCTGTACTAAAGAGAGTATATCCATTGCCACCTCAAACTGTACTAAAGAGAGTACGTCAATCGCTAGTTCCAGCTGTACAAAAGAGAAGTATATTCATCGCTAGCTAAAGCTGTGCTAAAGAGAATACATCCATGGCTAGCTGCTACTGTATCAAAGAAGGAATATCCTTCGCTATTTCAGGCTTTTCCAAAGGAAAAACTTCGCTGTTACAGAAAGTAAATTATTGCATTTTTTATGAACTTTCCGGTATAATTTTGAATTCCTCTGTTAAAAGACCAAGCAGACTTTCTTCGCTAGAGTGAAATCCTTTACATCTATCTTATTTAAATTAAATTTAACTCATTTTCCACTTTTGTTCTTTAGGAAAATAAAAAAACGTTACTCAACGCAAATAGTCTTCAATTTACACTTAATAGTCTTCTTTTTTGTTTTGTTTCGCACAACTTTAATTTGAACTCTATCCAAATTACCATTGTCTTGACAAAAAGAGAAAGGAAATAGAGCTAAAAGCTACTAAAGTGATTTTTATATTCTTTTTTTTATTTTCTTATTGTTTGCGTTTATTTTCATCACTTAAAAGACCATTCATCACTTAATTTCAGTTTCAATTGTTATTGTCTTACACTTTTGCAAGTCCTTTAAAGCCATTTAAAGCTAAATATAGTATATGAAACACTTATTGCAAGAGTGAGTGAAAAAACAAAGTATACTGAAAGCTTTTTAAAACATTATACACTTTTTTTATAAACCATTTAGGCACATAATCAATGCACAATTTTTTCCTTTTAACTCACTCTAGTTTTTCTACAAATTCTGTCCAACATTTACTACTATTTACTGTCATTAAAGCGGCTGCAGCAACTGCAGTTTAATTTTACTACGAGAGTACATACAAACTACTATTTAGTCATCGTGCATCCCTTACTTATACATACATACGTACTCCTACTTCTGAGTGTATTATTAAAATTATTCTTTTTGTACTTACCGGCAACTTCGATTTCACAGAATGTACCAGCACCCGCTGTATTATTGGCCACACAACGATAGGTACGTGCTATGGCATAATCTTCTTTTAGTTCATAATAGCTTTTATCCTTAAATGCTTTATGGTCACCGTTGCCCAGCCATTCGACTGTTTCGTTATCACCCTTAATTGACCATGAAAAATCGGCCTGTAAAGGAGACAAAAAAAGAATATGTAAACAGTTATAGAGGAGTAGTTTAGTAAGTAGTAAGATGAAAATTAATAGGGAAATTGAGTAGATCTAAATCGACTTTGTGATAAGCTATATGATTATATTTGAACTGTCTGGGAGCTACGCAGTTTGATACCAAAGTTTACACATAAACCGATAGACACGTGGACTATTCGGGAAGCCTATATTTCCAGAAGAGTGGTGCATAGAATTCAAATGATTACTATATTAAATTTTGAAAGAGACGTGATAAAATAATCAATCAGAACTAGAACAGAACTAGAATTAGAAGAGAACTAGAATATAACGAGAACTACAACAGAACTAGAACTGAACGAAAACTAGAACAGAACTAGAACAGAACTAGAACAGTACTAGTACAGAACTAGAACCAGAACTAGAACAGAACTAGAACAGAACTAGAACAGAACTAGAACAGAACTAGAACAGAACTAGAACAGAACTAGAACAGAACTAGAACAGAACTAGAACAGAACTAGAACAGAACTAGAACAGAACTAGAACAGAACTAGAACAGAACTAGAACAGAACTAGAACAGAACTAGAACAGAACTAGAACAGAACTAGAACAGAACTAGAACAGAACTAGAACAGAACTAGAACAGAACTAGAACAGAACTAGAATAGAACTAGAACAGAACTAGAACAGAACTAGAACAGAACTAGAACAGAACTAGAAACAGAACTAGAGCAGAACTAGAACAGACTAGAACAGAACTAGAACAGAACTAGAACTAGAACAGAACTAGAACAGAACTAGAACAGAACTAGAACAGAACTAGAACAGAACTAGAACAGAACTAGAACAGAACTAGAACAGAACTAGAACAGAACTAGAACAGAACTAGAACAGAACTAGAACAGAACTAGAACAGAACTAGAACAGAACTAGAACAGAACTAGAACAGAACTAGAACAGAACTAGAACAGAACTAGAACAGAACTAGAACAGAACTAGAACAGAACTAGAACAGAACTAGAACAGAACTAGAACAGAACTAGAACAGAACTAGAACAGAACTAGAACAGAACTAGAACAGAACTAGAACAGAACTAGAACAGAACTAGAACAGAACTAGAACAGAACTAGAACAGAACTAGAACAGAACTAGAACAGAACTAGAACAGAACTAGAACAGAACTAGAACAGAACTAGAACAGAACTAGAACAGAACTAGAACAGAACTAAAACAGAACTAAACAGAACTAGAACATAACTAGAACAGAACTAGAACAGAACTAGAACATAACTAGAACATAACTAGAACAGAACTAGAACAGAACTAGAACAGAACTAGAACAGAACTAGAACAGAACTAGAACAGAACTAGAACAGAACTAGAACAGAACTAGAACAGAACTAGAACAGAACTAGAACCGAACTAGAACCGAACTAGAACCGAACTAGAACCGAACTAGAACAGAACTAGAACAGAACTAGAACATAACTAGAACAGAACTAGAACAGAACTAGAACAGAACTAGAACAGAACTAGAACAGAACTAGAACAGAACTAGAACAGAACTAGAACAGAACTAGAACAGAACTAGAACAGAACTAGAACAGAACTAGAACAGAACTAGCACAGAACTAGAACAGAACTAGAACAGAACTAGAACAGAACTAGAACAGAACTAGAACAGAACTAGAACAGAACTAGAACAGAACTAGAACAGAACTAGAACAGAACTAGAACAGAACTAGAACAGAACTAGAACAGAACTAGAACAGAACTAGAACAGAACTAGAACAGAACTAGAACAGAACTAGAACAGAACTAGAACAGAACTAGAACAGAACTAGAACAGAACTAGAACAGAACTAGAACAGAACTAGAACAGAACTAGAACAGAACTAGAACAGAACTAGAACAGAACTAGAAAGAACTAGAACAGAACTAGAACAGAACTAGAACAGAACCTAGAACAGAACTAGAACAGAACTAGAACAGAACTAGAACAGAACTAGAACAGAACTAGAACAGAACTAGAACAGAACTAGAACAGAACTAGAACAGAACTAGAACAGAACTAGAACAGAACTAGAACAGAACTAGAACAGAACTAGAACAGAACTAGAACAGAACTAGAACAGAACTAGAACAGAACTAGAACAGAACTAGAACAGAACTAGAAGAGAACTAGAACAGAACTAGAACAGAACTAGAACAGAACTAGAACAGAACTAGAACAGAACTAGAACAGAAATAGAACAGAACTAGAACAGAACTAGAACAGAACTAGAACAGAACTAGAACAGAACTAGAACAGAACTAGAACAGAACTAGAACAGAACTAGAACAGAACTAGAACAGAACTAGAACAGAACTAGAACAGAACTAAGTTTACTTAGTGTTAACCAAGTTTAAACTTTAGTTTTCACAATTTAATTTATTCCAAAAATGTGACACATTTAATTCAATAAAAATGTATTTAAATGTTAATACAAAAAAAAAAACTATAAAAGAAAATGGTTTATATAATTGTATAAAAATTCATTGGCAAGTCTGCAGGACATTTTCCAGAACATGTGCACAAATTTACTGTTATCTGCAGAAGTGTGTGTATAAAATTTGATTATCATTGCCTGTCCGACCGTCCATTCAACTGTTCGGTTAAATGTTTTGTTAACATACATTTTTAATAGTCTCCTTAATATGTTTACTTTTTATTTACATTTTATAAAATTTTTATTTCTGCATCTCGTCATAAAAGAACAAGTAATCAATTGGGCATGTAAATGTAAATATATAAAATATTTTATTTATAGAAAATTAACAGCAAGAACCTTATTTTCCAAAGCAAATAAAAAAGGGTGTTATTTGGAAAAACTGTTGTTATATAAAGTTAAAAAGCATAAACAGAAATACAATAATGACTTTAAGAAAACTTGATGGGTAAAGGTTAAGAGACTTCTGCAGTTACATACATATTTTTAGTTGTTGGCTTAGCTATAAGAAGGACTTCGAAATTAAGGAATTTAAATTCTTTTAAATTTAAAAATATATATTCTTAAACTCTAACGTATGTTAGCCAAACTGTTATTACTTTTAGTTAATACTATATATTATTTTTGGCTCCTATATAAAAAATCTCAAGTAATGATTTAAACCCCAAAGAGCAAACATAAATAAACTAAACTAAAACGTGCAAAAAAGCTACTCGTGTTGAGCCAAATAATCAGTCATACGTAAATAGAAATTGAAAATTCTGGTTAAAATTCGAAAGTAAGATAGTGGAAAAACCCTTAAAAATTGATATATGAGTTTTGAATTTTATTTTCCACTACACAAATGCAACAATAACTGCAACATGTAGTAGATATCAGAAGCAAAAGTTACAAAAGGTTGGTAACGAAAAAAATATATAAATATAAAAAAAATAAATAAAACACGTATTTTATAAGCAAAACATTTTATTTATGTGCATGTGTTTATACAACGTGGCTGCAGTACTAGTAAAAACTAGAAAGGGAAATTTGGAGAGATTAGAACCAAACTAGAACATAACTAGAACAGAACTAGAACAGAACAAAAACAGAACAAGAAGAGAACTAGAACAGAACTAGAACAGAACTAGAACAGAACTAGAACAGAACTAGAACAGAACTAGAACAGAACTAAAACAGAACTAGAACAGAACTAGAACAGAACTAGAACAGAACTAGAACAGAACTAGAACAGAACTAGAACAGAACTAGAACAGAACTAGAACAGAACTAGAACAGAACTAGAACTGAACTAGAACAGAACTAGAACAGAACTAGAACAGAACTAGAACAGAACAAGAACAGAACTAGAACAGAATTAGAACAGAACTAGAACAGAACTAGAACAGAACTAGAACAGAACTAGAACAGAACTAGAACAGAACTAGAACAGAACTAGAACAGAACTAGAACAGAACTAGAACAGAACTAGAACTAGAACAAAACTAGAACATATTTACATGTGTTTGCGAAAATTTTTAAAATTTATCATTATATAATCAGTGGATCTCACATTTCCCTCATTTCCCCCCGAAAAAGAAATACACCACTTAAACTTTTTTATTTTTAAAGTAAATCTCTAACTCCTCGACTAACACGCACATTTTTATACCCCACGTTGCACTGAATTTTTTTGCTCTCCCTCTCTCTTCTGCTTCAACGCTACATATTTATTTGATTTGTAGTTTTTTTAAAAGTTAACTTTTTTGTTGCATACTTTCTATCCACTTAACAGGTGCTTTTTGTGTAATGTTTATAGACATGCATACAATTGTACGGGTACGAGAGGAGTTGTATAGCAGGATGACTGTCGTAACACCTTCTACCTTTTAATCTCGGGCGTAACACTCTCTGCACAAAAAAGGTTAAAAAAGACAGCAAAGTGTAGGGGTTTTACACTATTCATATGGAGATAACAGTTGATAAACGATGTGTTTGTAGCCCCGATGACGTTTGGTCGCTGCGAAGTCTATCTGTCTATATGTCAGTTGTACTAACTGTCTGTTGGTGTTTTTTCACTACAATATTTCATTACAATATAAATGTTGTTTTTTACGTTCAGTTTGTGTTTTTATATTTATTTAATTTATTTTATATGCAAAAGTTTAAACTTTTTTTGTAGTTTATTTATGTTTTTTCTCTCCTCGATTGCGTGAATGGTTTTATTTGTATTTACTTAAAGTTTAGTGTAATAGGATTTTTTACTGATGTTTTGTATTTTTCCCCATTTGTTTTTATATAAGTGCTTGTTGTGTTACAAATAATTCTTACCTCTTCCGGATTACCATATGCTGTGCAAATTAACGTATCCTTATCCTCAATCTCTTGCCTCTCAATTTCGCAGCGTGGGGTGACTGTAAATAATAATTTAAAATTGTTGATGTAATTTAATTAATTAAGTAACTGAGAAAGTAAATAAAAGAAAGCTTTGAAGAATTAAGGATGAAATAAGAAAATTTAATGAATTATTTTTAGATTGAAAAATATTTAAGAGCTGACCTAGAACATAGCTAGAGCAGAACAGAACTAGAACTGAAGTAGAACTGAACTAAAACTGAACTAGAACTGAACTAGAACTGAACTAGAACTGAACTAGAACTGAACTACAACCTGACACTAGAAACTGAACTAGAACTGAACTAGAACTGAACTAGAACTGAACTAGAACTGAACTAGAACATGAAACTAGAACTGAACTAGAACTGAACTAGAACTGACTAGAACTGAACTAGAACTGAACTAGAACTGACTAGAATCTGAACTAGAACTGAACTAGAACTGAACTAGAACTGAACTAGAACTGAACTAGAACTGAACTAGAACTGAACTAGAACTGAACTAGAACTGAACTAGAACTGAACTAGAACTGAACTAGAACTGAACTAGAACTGAACTAGAACTGAACTAGAACTGAACTAGAACTGAACTAGAACTGAACTAGAACTGAACTAGAACTGAACTAGAACTGAACTAGAACTGAACTAGAACTGAACTAGAACTGAACTAGAACTGAACTAGAACTGAACTAGAACTGAACTAGAACTGAACTAGAACTGAAGTAGAACTGAACTAGAACTGAACTAGAACTGAACTAGAACTGAACTAGAACTGAACTAGAACTGAACTAGAACTGAACTAGAACTGAAGTAGAACTGAACTAGAACTGAAGTAGAACTGAACTAGAACTGAACTAGAACTGAACTAGAACTGAACTAGAACTTAGAACTGAACTAGAACTGAACTAGAACTGAACTAGAACTAACTAACTAGAACTGAACTAGAACTGAACTAGAACTAGAACTGAACTAGAACTGAACTAGAACTGAACTAGAACTGAACTAGAACTGAACTAGAACTGAACTAGAACTGAACTAGAACTGAACTAGAACTGAACTAGAACTGAACTAGAACTGAACTAGAACTGAACTGAACTAGAACTGAACTAGAACTGAACTAGAACTGAACTAGAACTGAACTAGAACTGAACTAGAACTGAACTAGAACTGAACTAGAACTGAACTAGAACTGAACTAGAACTGAACTAGAACTGAACTAGAACTGAACTAGACTGAACTAGAACTGAACTAGAACTGAACTAGAACTGAACTAGAACTGAACTAGAACTGAACTAGAACTGAACTAGAACTGAACTAGAACTGAACTAGAACTGAACTAGAACTGAACTAGAACTGAACTAGAACTGAACTAGAACTGAACTAGAACTGAACTAGAACTGAACTAGAACTGAACTAGAACTGAACTAGAACTGAACTAGAACTGAACTAGAACTGAACTAGAACTGAACTAGAACTGAACTAGAACTGAACTAGAACTGAATCTAGAACTGAACTAGACTGAACTAGAACTGAACAGAACTGAACTAGAACTGAACTAGAACTGCTAGAACTGACTAGAACTACTAGAACTGAACTAGAACTTGAACTAGAACTGAACTAGAACTGACTAGACTGAACTAAACTGAACTATAACTGAACTAGAACTTACCACTAAAACTGAACTAGAACTGAACTAGAACTGAACTAGAACTGACTAGAACTGACTAGAACTGAACTAGAACTGAACTAGCACATAACAGAATAACATTGAAAATGTTATTGTCCAAAGCTTCGAAAACATATTGTTATCGATAATGATTTGCAGATACAAACTAGATGACTATTTTGAGGCTTCCTAATAGTTATTATCCCAACAAAACTTGGGTCCCACTCTTACATGGAAATGTAAGTTATTATTTCTTATATCCTTTGTTGTTTTTGACCAGAAATGTATATTATTGTTAATGCGGACGTTATAAAACCATACAATATTGTCTTTATTTAAACATTATCGGTTCAATTTTGTGGCTATATTAAAATTTATAACTCAACATTGACCACTCCTTAACAAAAAACTTCTCTTACCACCTTTTAAAGATGACAAAGATTAAAGAGTTTTAAGGGTTTGGGAAACATCAGGCACAACATACCGCTTTCCTACGAAAAAAGGGAAATATTGTGTGTATTAAATAAAACCTTTTTTATAATCATAACAATCAACACCAAATGTTGCCAGACAACAGGTTCAAACTTAATATATGTATGTAACCCAACAGAGAACAAAAATCCTAACAAAACCGGAAAAAGGACATAATCAAAAATATAACAGAAAATCCTTTTCCTCTCTTTTTTTTGTACAAAATTTGTTAACAATATACTAAGTGGTCACATATGGACGACAACAAAAGGCCACAGAAACTTAAAATACACACTCCTAAAATTATTAATAAAGTGGGAAAAAATGGCAAAATACAAAAAGGTTTTGCTGTGGATACATCGGAGTATGGACTGTTTTTCCTTTTTGTGTTGTTATTAATGTTGCCTTTTTTGTCGTTATGGTTTTAGTATTAATACTTACATTGTACATCAATAAATGTTTCGGCTGTACTGCGTCCATGTTTATTATAGGCCACACAAGTGTAACGACCAGTATCATTGCGCTTCATGCGTGTATTTATAATCAAGGCATTGCCACGTATAACAGTTTTATTGTTGAAACGCCATTCATAAGTGGGCTCTGTAAAAGTAGATGAAGGGGTGGAAGGGTTTTGTTAATTTTATTTTTGTTTTGTTTTAATAAAGTTTAAAAAAATATGAATAATAATCATAAACAATAAAATTTTGTATAGAAAGGAAAGGGAAATACAAGAAATTTTATATTTTAAAAGTTTTTTAATATAAGATTAAAGTTCTTGTTTTATGAGTTATTGTAGCAAGGAGTTTTATTCTAAAGCTTTTTTTAAATTTAAAAGCTTTTTGGAAAGCTTTTGTTAAATTGCTTTTTAGAAAGTTTTTATTAAATAGTTTTTAAGAATGCTTTTATTAAGAACCTTTTTAGAAAGCTTTTATTAAATAGCTTTTTAGAAAGCTTATATTAAATAGCTTTTTAGAAAGCTTTTATTAAATTCTTTCATAGAAAGCTTTAATTGTAAAATTTTTTTGAAAACTTTTATTTAAAAGCTTTTTGTATACTTTAATACGAAAAGCTTTAATTTGGAAAGCTTTTTGAAGGCTTTAATTTGAGTTCTTTTTGAATTCTTTGAATTTAAATGCTATTTAGAATACCTACTGAAAGCTTTTTATAAAGCTTTTATTAAAAAGCTTTCAAATAGCTTTAATTTCAAAAGTTTTCCTTTTTTGTAAAAAGCTTTAGAGCTTTTTTAAATTGTTTTCGATTAAAGCTTTAAATAAGCTTTCAATACCAAATGCTTTTATTCAAAAGCAATTTTAAGAGCTTTTAAGCTTTAATGTTTGACATTTAACTATTTATACAAAAGCTAATTGTTTGAAAGCTTTCAAAATACGAAAAGCTTCTTTTAAATTCAAATTTTTATTATGTGAAAGACTTTTAATGCAAAAACTTTAAAGTCATTTAAATGTATAAAGCTTTACAAATAAAATTTTACTTATAATATTTTAAATCTCAGTTCAACTTTGTTCTATCAAACTGTTACCCTGTTCCAATAACCCCCAGGAAAAGAAATCTACATAAAACACATTTTAAACTAAAAATATAAATACAAAATAGAAAACAACAGCAAAAATAAAAACAAAATATAGAAAAAAATAACACAACCCCTTACCCGGATTAGCTCTTGATTTGCATATGACACGTCCTGGTATTGTATTCTCTGCTACATAAACAACTTCTTCTGATACCGTTGTATTATCGGGTGCATCTGTCACATGAAATGAAAAACAATACAATAACACAACAAGTTTTTTTTTTGTTGTATTTATTACAAAATACGTACATAAAATAAAAGAAAGCTCAAACAAACTACAAGTGACATATATGTCAGGGATTTTTAAAACAAAAAAAAAATCATATATTTTACATATAGAACAGAAAACAATACGATTATCTTGATGATTTTTTCTCTCTGTTTACGTTATTTAAAAACTAAAAAAGGGATTTTGTAAAAAATGTGTCAAAAAAAAAAACTTACATTCAATACTGAAATAAGTGGCACTTTTAATACCGGGACCCACTGTATTGCCTGTGGATACGCATGTATAATTGGCATTATCTCCCTCAATGTCAAATTTGTTATTTGGCCAATTGGACATATTGAAATGCTTAAAGTGGTAAGAAGGATGAAAGAGAGAAGATAGATGTAAATAAAGATTATTTTATTAAATAAAATATGTATGTTTTAATATGAAGAGTAAGTTTAAAATATTAATACAAAGCGTACAAGGAGAATATATTGAGAGCTTTAAAGAGCTTTTCTGATAATTACTAAAACATTTAAGTTATTTATAAAATAATTATGTTCCCGTTTACAAAAACTTATTACACATATATTAGAGTTTTTTTTATTTAAAAAAGCTCTTTTTTAAAAGCTCTTTGTTTAAAATCCGTTTACAAGCTTTTACCAAAACTATTTATTTCAAATGTTTTGAAACCAAAAGCTTTTGACTTATTAAAAGTCAAAAGCTTTTCGTTTAAACTACTTTAAAATAGTGATTTGTATAAACTTTCAACAGATCAAAAGCTTTTCCTAAAATTTAACTAAGCTTTACTTAACTGAAAACAACTATTTGAAAAGCCTTTGTCGAAATAAAAGTAAAAAGCTTTTAACTAAAAATACTCAGAGATCAAAATTTTTTGATTTTAACTTATTGAAAATCAAAAGCTTTTTATATAAAAAATAACTTTATTAAAAGCTTTATATATAAATGATTTTAAAAAGTTTTTTTTTTATTAATTTTAAAAGTTATTAAAGTTTTGTTGTCATAAAAAGCTCTTTCAAAATTTTCAGAGATCAAAAGTTCATTTATTTTAAAACATAAATTGGAAAGCTTTTTATGTAAAATGTCGCATATAGAAAGCTTTTGTTAATAAAGATTTGAAAAAGCTTTTTTCTTTATTTTGAAAGACTTTAAAGACTGGTTACAATAAATAGTTTTCAACTAAAAGTTTTCTATTTAAACTTATTTAAAATCAAAAACATAAAAAAAACTTTTAGAGCTGCTATATAGAAAGCTTAAAAAAGTTTGTGTTTTAATTTTGAACCATTTTTGGTGTCATAAAAGTTAAAAGCTTTAAAATATATATATTTTTGAAGCCCAAATCTGTTTATTTTCACTTACTTAAAATCAAAAGCTTATTATTTAAATGATTAATTAATGTTAAAAGCTTTTAGTGTAATTAAACTAAAACATTTCATTTTCATTTTTTTTTTTTTTTCAAAAGCTTTAAAGTTAAATATTTCTGAAGCCCAAACCTTTTTATTTGTACTTATTTAAAATCAAAAGCTCTTTTTTAAATGATTTAACAATTAACTTTACTGACAATGATTTCCAACGCAAACTTTTTTTTTTTAAATGAACATATGTTTGTTTAGGTTGACTTCTAATCGAAAGCTTCATATTTCAACTGGTTACTTATCATAAGCTTTTAATCCTAACCTACCACAAATCAAAAGCTTTTTTATAATGCTATTAAGTCGCAAAGCTTTTTGTTTATAAATGCTTAATTAGAGAAAAGCTTTTCATTGTACCTGATTTCAAAAGCTTTTAATTAAACTAAAATCTTGTGGACAACTAAAATCAAAAGTTTTATTTAAAATCATGCTGATTTGAAAAGCTTTTTTTTAACTTTATTCACAATGTCTTGAAACGAAAAGTTTTCTATTTAAAATTATTTTAACTCAAAAGGGGTTTGAACTAGCTAATCTGAAATCAAAAGCTATTTATTTTGACTCGCTTAATAAAGCTTTTAATTTTAAATTAAAAGCTTTTACTAAAAGCTTTTCATTTTACCTGATTTCAAATCAAAAGCTTTAATTTAAACTAAATGCTTGTGGAACAACTAAAATCAAAAGTTTTGTTTATAATCCTGCAGATTTGAAAAGCTTTTTTAACTTTATGCAAAATGTCTTGAAACGAAAAGCTTTCCATTTAAAATTATTCTAAACCAAAAGCTTTTTTATCTAGCTCATCTTAAATTAAAAGCTATTTATTTTGACTCGTTTAAAATCAAAAGCTTTTTATTTTAAATTGAAAGCTTTTACAACAATTAAAACCAAAAACTTTATTTTTAAATTTAGTGTATTCTTAATGATTGCAAAAGCTCTTGATTTAACTAATGTGTAATGATCTTGAGTTATAATTGAAAAAAAAGCTTTTAAACTCTTTAAACAATATTTTAAGCTTTTTTCTACTTCATTAACTATTATTTCTTAAAAAGTAAATTTTCCTTTAAATTCTTTAACTCTTTTTTTTTTGAAAATTATTTATTCTTCCCATATTAGTTTAATTAATTGTTCGAACTAATTAAAAGCTTTTTGCTTTTCATTTAAAAACCCATTAATATTTCTATCAATTTCATGCATTTACTCAACACACTTGATATATTTTCTTATTTTTTCCCCATTTAATTTCTTTTACTTGCTGCAGTTTTGCTTCTTTATACAAGTAACAAAAATTTATTACTTTAATTAATCTCAATTGCTGTTCGCAATGTACTACATACATAAAACTCCTTAGCCCCCGCCTACCAACAATTTAAAAAAAGAGAAATGCTTGAAATTTTCCTCAATATTTCCTTGTACTTGGAGAATTTGTATTAAAATTATTTTGTTGTTATTTCTGTATAACGATTTACTTACCAGCACCGAAAGCATACTTTCGAAATCACCCGTTGCCGGTGAGGCATCCATGTATTTGTCTTTGACAAAGTAACGTGTATCATTCTTTTCGATTGGTACACCATCCTTTAGCCAGGAAATCTCACAACGTGGCACACACTCGATGCGACATGTTAGATTGGCATTGCGCGACGTATGCAGCATACCAGTGTATGGTGGCAAATTCTTAATGAAAAATGGTGGTGCATGTACTTCCAAATTGACTGTGGCCATGACACCTTTGCCGCCCTCATTGAATGCATAGCAAGAGTAGTTGGTGCGACTGTCCAGGCCAACGGGTTCGACAGTCCAATCCTTGGTGACAATATCCTGAAGGGGGCCACGACCACCACGCAGCCAACGGAATCTAGGTGAAGGCATTGTGGTACGTGCATTAAAAGAGAATTTACCCATTTTACGATAAAAGGAAAGGGTGGCGGTTGGTTGTTGTTGTTGTGATGATGATGATGTCGATGATTGTGATGACGACATTGTGATTGATTTGGTGTTGGTATGGGTTTTTGTGGCAGCATTATTATTATTTCCAATTCCATGTGCAATTGTTGTTGTTGTTGGCGTATGGGTAAGCAATGTTAAGATTTGTGATTGTGGTGAGAATGTGGTCAATGTGAGTAGTGTGCAAAGGGAATTGTTTGTTAAATCAATTAGTGCATGCGTTTCTTTAAGCACATGTTTTGGTTTAACATGAGGATTTTCTTTATGCTCTTGTACAACAGCAGCAATTTTATGCTGTTGCTCGTATCCAAGACCATCATCATCATATACATTCACAACACCATCATCATCTTCATACACTAGCTGCTGCTCAGCATTGTCGCCCTGGTTATTATCATTCTCAACATCAGCGTCATCATCATCATCATCATCATTATTATCTTTACGATTTGTATGAGAATTTTGTTTGTGACGATGATGCTGATGACGAGAATGATTTGGATTTCGATTGTGTTTATGCTGAGGCATATAATGTGCATGCTGTTGCTGATGATGATGGTGGTGATACTGCTGCTGGTGTTGGTAATGGTCATGTATTTGTACTTGCTGTAGTTGTTGTTTTTGAAAATGTTCGCCAATTAAAGCTTCATAAGCTTCTTCAATTTCAGAAGCAGTTAAAGCTTGTATGGTATAAAAGTGAATTTGTGGCAATGCTAGTGGTAGTGTTGATGTTAATGGCAATGATGTTGCCGACGATGATGATGATGATGATAATAATGACATTGATGATTGTGCTTTGTTATTGGTTAAACTTGTTTTTGATATCGTTGATGTATAATGTGTTTGTGAGTTTTGGTATGTTTGATATTTATTTGTTAAAGGATTTTGTGTATGATTTCTTATTATGGATGTTTCTTGTACAAACCTATTTGATTCGGGATAACCGGGATCATCTACGGAACATGAAAAAGTAACACTCTTCTTTTTAACAGCAATTAAGGGAAAATGTGTTAAAGTTGCTGGTCCGGGTTCGTAGTGTACCTGTGGAGAAGATGGAAGGAAATGTTTAATGAATAAACTATTTAGTGTTTGTTTCATAATATCTACTAATATCTACTACATAATATCTAATAGCTTTTAATTAATATAAGAAATACTTTCAGAGTGCAATCAACTAAAGAAACAATATTTAAAATATCTTCAATCTAAAAGCGATTTATGCAAAAACCAAAAGCTCTTAAGCAGTTTAAATAACTAAAAAACTTAAACATTCAGTTGAAAAAAACTTGTGTGTTTTTTCATGATATGACAAACTTCAAACTCAATGCTTTCTTTAAAAAAAATGTAAGGCTTTAGAGAAAAACTTTTAAAGTTGAACATTGTTTGTTTAAGCATTTTCTACTTCTGTTTCACTAAACGCTTATGGAACCATCTGGACTTAACCGAAAAGCTGTCAAAATTATTAATTATATTGTAAAAGCTTTAGAAATTTATAAATATTTTATATACAAAACTTTTGATTCGAAGGCAATTAAAATTTAAGAGATATTTATTGCAAACAGAAAGCTTTTGATTTTTATTTGTTTTTAAATAAAAAGCTTTTGAATTGAGGTCAGATTAAACTAAAAGCTTTTTAAAAGTTAGGCGAAATAAGAAAGTTTTTGATTTGGAAACTTTTAATTTGAAGACAGTTAAAATTAAAGAGTTTACAATAAACAAAAAGCTTTTGATTTTGAATAATTTATAAATAAAAAGCTTTTTCTTTCAAACTAATTTGAACAAAAAGCTTTAAAAACTTATTGGAAATATGAAAGCTTTTGTTTTAGAAAAATTTTAATTTCAAAGCTTATGATTTAAAAGACCGTTAGAATTAAAGAGCTTTTGATTTGAACGACTTGTGAACAAAAAGCTTTTCTTTTTGAATAACTGTAAATAATAAGCTTTTGATGTCAAGACAGTTTATGCAAAATGTTTTTGGAAAAGCTTGACATATTTAAAGCTAACTTAAAGCTTTTAAGTAAAGCTTTGATTTGAACTTTGTATAACATAAAGCTTTTGAAAAATAATATATAATAAAAAGCTCACAAAATATATTTACAATTTCTATTAAATACATTATAATTATGAAAAGCTTTTAAATTAATGTAAACAAAAAGCCTTTGATAAATTATAAGAAATTAAAAAGCTTTCTGATTAGAAGAATACAAAAGTTTTGATTTGAAAACAGAACTTTTTGAACTTAGTGTCAAGCTTTTAATTTTAAGTCAGTATGAAACAAACACTTTAAGCTTTTAAGAGAACTTAAAGCTTTTGAAAATAGTTAAGCTTTTCGCTTAATGTAAAAGTTTTTTTTTTTAATTTTATCCTTTGATAAAAACTTTGAAAAGTAATAAAAGCTTGCAAAAAAGCTTTTGAAAGGTCGAAAAGCTTTGAGTAAAACTTTCAAAAAATCATAACTTTTAGTGCAGATACATTGAGATTTGACAATTTTTTAGGAAAATCATAAAGTTTTTAAAAAATATTAAAGCATTCAAGAAAATCTTAAAGCTTTTGAGCTAATCTTAAGACATTTATTAAAATATTCAAGCTTTTAAGAAAATCTAGCCGTTTTTTTTTAAGAAATTTTAATAATTTGTAAAATATTTGCAATAATTCAAAAGATACTAAAACGTTGAAGGCTATCTTAAAGCTTTTTATAATAAGTTATTGAGCTTTTTCTCAAATAGCTTTGAATATACTAAACTTTATATAATAACTTCATATCTTAAAAGACGAAATATTTAGCAGAAGGTATTATGCGTTTTATTTTATTTTTAGTATAAAAAACTATTAAAAGCTTTTAAATACATAGCTTTCAATGCATTAAGATAATATCTGCTTGTCTTCTTTAAGATCTTTAATTTTAAATTTGTAATATTTCTAATAAAGTTATTATTTTTTCTTGCTTTATTAACTTACCAACAATTCTTTATCTTCACTGCGTGGTCCCCAGCCGGCAGCATTGTAACCCTCACAGGAATAATTATAGAAAAAGCCACGTCCTATACTTTCCAATAGCAATTTACTAGGATCGATATGACATAAATCCTCCTACAAAATATAATAATAATAATAAAAAAAGAAATTGTAATATTAACAAGAAAAATATTAAATAAAAACTTTTGTACAAGAACAAATTGAAGCAAAAGGAAAACAACAAAACCTTAAACCTACCCTAGTCTCTTCACAATCTGGCAATTCCTTGAGCAATGTTGAATTGGCATACCAACGAACTTTAGTTAAAACCGATGGATTGGCATCTAAGATATTACAAAATAAAGTAACATTCGATTCGTCACTTTCTTTGACAGGACCCTCGGGTATCATCAAAACTTCAACAATTGGTACATCTATAAAAAAAATAAAGTTAAAATTGCGTAGGAAGGGAAAGATGTTTAAATTTATAAATAAAATATTGGTTGTTGAAAAATATTACATTTCACACAAACTTACATTGTACATCCAAATCAATTTGTTGTTCGGAAACACCTTTGCCAATGGCATTCGACAATTGACAGGTATAATTACCAATATCCTGTTTCTCGGTAGAACGTATAACCAAGGCTACATTCTCTGAATTACCACCTTCATAGCGCTCCGTATCATTAACATTGACCACTTCGCCATTACGATACCTAAAATGAAACCCCAAGCAGATTAAGGAAAATCCATTAAAAAAATATGCCTCTAAATGAAAAAAGGAATTTTTCGCGTAAATTTTTTTATAATTTAATGTTATTGAACAAATATCAATAATAAGTTAAAAATTTTTATTGCATACTTTTTGTGTGAGTAATTTCTTTTATGGACACATTTATCGCATACTTTCAGTACATACAGCAGACAAGAATGTACTGCCGGTAATGATATACAGATAGACCGTATATTTTCTCCTGCATATTGGAGCGTGCTAATTAACACAGTTCTTTATGACTCTTTTTTCAGTGCGTTTCTTTATTTGTTTTCAGTTTTCAATTACATATTTTTCCTCGAGTGTATGCGTAAAATTTTAATTTAAATTCTTTAATATAATGGCTGGCAAAAAAGCAACAGAAAAATATTTTATAATATAAAATAAGGCAGGGAGCAGAGAAAAAACATTTCCCAACCAAAAACCTCAAATTTATACATATATTTGTACACACATTTATTTATAAAATGAACGTAAGCGGAAGGATACAAACTTCCTTTGGTTTGCAATTGTTTTCCGTACAACTCCCAGCAGCGGCAGCAGTAGTAGTAGTTGCATTAACAAACCATCCATGAATTGCAATACAAATTGTAATATAATGAAAAAATACGCACACACAGACACATTCCAGACAAACATTGTACTTTTGTCCCCTTGACAAACATGACTGTAAACGTGCAACATATTTTTTGTGGCATACTTATAGGCGGCTGTCATATGTACAACATGTTTGTTTATAATACCTGTGCGTTATAAGTGTTTTTTATGTAAACACAAGTGTCTCTCTTTATTTGTGCATAAGTATGTGTGTTAGTATTTACAACCCTACAGTTCGAGAAGGTCTACTCTTCCTCTAGGAACACAACAATCTCTACACAGATAGTAAATTACTATCAAATTTCACTGTGATTACAAATGAACAATTGATTTTACAGAATATTAAGTACTTGGTGGGTTATATGAAGCTTTTACGAACTAAAAGCTTTTTATTAGAAGCTTTTATGAACTAAAAGCTTTTTATTAGAAGCTTTTATGAACTAAAAGCTTTTTATTAGAAGCTTTTATGAACTAAAAGCTTTCTCTATAGGATATTTTAAGTACTAAAAGCTTTCTTATTAGAAGCTTTTAAACATTAAAAGCTTTCTTATTTGAAGCTTTTAAGCATTAAAAGCTTTCTCATTAGAAGCTTTTAAGTACTAAAAGCTTTCTTATTAGAAGCTTTTAAGAACTAAAAGCTTTCTCAGTTTTCTTATTAGAAGCTTTTAAGAACTGAGAAGTTTTTTAATATAATCTTTTAAATTTTAAAACCTTTCTTATTAAAAGCTTTTAAGAACTAATCTGTTTCTTATTAGAAGCATTTAAAACTAAAAGCTTTCTTATTATAAAAGCTTTTAAGAACTAAAAGCTTTCTTATTAGAAGCTTTTAAGAACTAAAAGCTTTCTCATTACAAGCTTTTAAGTACTAAAAGCTTTCTAATTAGAAGCTTTTAAGTACTAAAAGCTTTCTTATTATAAGCTTTTTAAAACTAAAGAAAAACTAAAAGTTTTTTGATTAATAGCTTTTTAAAACTTTCCTATTAGAAACTTTTAAGGACTAAAAGCCTTCTTATTAACTTTTAAGAACTACAAACTTATTAAAAGCTTTTGAAAACTAAAAGGCTTCTTATTAGAAGCTTTTCAAAACTAAAAGCTTCTTGTTTAGGTTTACAGCTTTCTTATAAGAAAATTTCTTAAGAACTGAAAGATATATAGTTTAGGTTTACAGGGTTTTTTTATGAAGATTTCTAACTAAGGTTGAAAGCTTTCTTATGACAAGCTTTTGAGCTAAGTACTAAAAGTTTTTATACTAGAAGCTTTAAAGCTTAAATCGTTATTATATAATTCCTTTAAGATCTCATTACAAACTTAAGAACTAAAAGCTTTCTTATTAAGAGCCTTTTATTTCTTAGATTCAGTGCAGTAAAATATTCTAAATGCTACTTTCTACTTTATCTGGAGACGTGGAAAGTATAAATTAATGTCAAATGACTCATATACATATGTACATATTTATACATTATGTCTACCAAGCTTTAATCCCTTTGGGAGCATAAAAAGTGTACAATGACTTCTTGTTAAGTATCGGGAAATTGTATATATTTATTCATGTGCGTTACTGTTTACTTGTCTGTTTGTTTGTTTGTTTTCACATATATTACAATTGTATGTCTCGTAAAGCATTTTTTCATATTAAACCTTTATCACTTTTTTGCCAGGTAATACTCTACTTTATTGGAAAAATTGGAAAAGGGATATTAAGAAAAGGTTTGTAACATGATTTCACAGTAATCTTATATAGAAAGCTAAAGATTTAAAAGTGTATTTATTGAAAAATTAAGCATTGCCTTGTAAAAGAACTAACAGGAGACAAATGTGCCAGAGGAAACATGTCTTACGTTCCATATGCAAAGCTTTTGTTGAAAGCTTTTAATATTTAAAAGCTTTCGTAGCAGGATCTCTTGAACTATAATATTGCTTTATAAAAACTGGTAGAAACTAAAAGTTCCTTTAACAGCCTTAGAAGTAAAAGCTTTCGTATGAGGAGCTTTCTAGGTAATATGTTGCATATAAGGAGATTTTGAACAAAAAGCTTCCTAATAGCAAACATGTATAAAACCAAAAAGCTTTCTTGTTGGGAGCTTTTAAAATGAAAGCTTTCTTGTTAAATAACAATGTATATAAACTGAATACTTTTAATGTAAAGATTATTTGAAAAGAGAAGCTTTATAAACAGAAAACTTTCTAGTTAGAAGCTTCCGTAGTTAAGGCTTTTTTATTAACTAAAAGCTTTCTTATTAACATATAACCTGAATGCTTTTAATGTAAAGATTAAATTATAAAATAAAATGTATAGTCTTAAAGCTTTCTTACTAAGAGCTTTTAAGAACTATAAGCTAATTTTAGTTATAGCTTTTGTATAAGAAGCTTTTATCGTCTTACAGCTTTCTTAATTAAATATGTTATAAACTGAAACCTTTCTAGTTAGGAGCTTTTGTAGTAAAGGCTTTTTTTATTAACATCATACATGGACTAAAAGCTTTCTTATTAACATATGACCTGAATGCTTTTAAAGTAAAGATTATATGGAAAAAGAAATTATATGGACTGAAAGCTTTCTTATTAAGAGCTTTTAAGAACTATAAGCTAATTTTAGTTACAGCTTTTGTATTAGAAGCTTTTATCGTCTTACAGCTTTCTTAATTAAATATGTTATAAACTGAAACCTTTCTAGTTAGGAGCTTTTGTAGTAAAGGCTTTTTTTATTAACATCATACATGGACTAAAAGCTTTCTTACTAACATATGACCTGAATGCTTTTAAAGTAAAGATTATATGGAAAAAAGAAATTATATGGACTGAAAGCTTTCTTATTAAGAGCTTTTAAGAACTATAAGCTAATTTTAGTTACAGTTTTTGTATAAGAAGCTTTTAACGTCTTACAGCTTTCCTTATTAAATATGCTATAAACTGAAACATTTCTAGTTAGAAGCTTTTATAGTAAAGGTTTTGTTTATTAACATCATACATGAACTAAGAGCTTTCTTATTAACATTTAGAGACTTTCTATTTTTTAGTTATTTAGTATTGAATTTTTATACTCATTCAATCAAGTTTTTCCATTAACTTTTAACAATCTAATAATATTTCTAACAAATAAGTATTTTCTTCTGTATACTAATGCGATTCATTTAATAATCTAGTTTAAAAGCTTTTTTATTTATTTATTCTATTTTCTTTTCGCCATTAAGTTGAAGGTCGATTTCTCATGTCTTGTTATATTTTGTTGTTCTTCTGTTAATGTCTAAAGATGTTAAAAGAAAATGTTAGTCTATTTGTTTTTATAACGAAAAAACTGTCTATTTACGTTTATTAAACTACAACATGTCTAACATTTGCAATGTAGTACCTGTCTACGAAATAATGTGTCTGGATATTTTTGGAATGAAAACGCAAAACATCGAGATAAAAACGTGGGTTAAATTATTTTATTGCTCTGATATGCAATAAGATAATAAAAGAGATAAGTGCTGTATACTTTTAGGGGAAAGAGAAAATAAATTTTTAGATTTATAGTAAATTAAAGGAAACATTTAGGTAGGAGAAAGAATTTATAAGAATTTTTAAATTGAAATTGTTTAAATAAAACTTTTCTAGTTAATATTTTAAGCAATTTATTGCAATTAACAAAATAAACGCAACAAATATAATTGTATTAAACTTTTAAAACTTTCTACATAAATTGCTTCTTCTAAGCATACTTTTAGGAGGAGTTGCAAAAACAAATGTAAAGCATAACATTTTGTTAATAATATTTCGTGTTTTTTCTTTTGTAATTTAATTAAAACCCACTGAGTTTGTCTGCTAAAAATGTCAATTAAATATATTTTTGTTTTTATATAAATAAGTTTAACATTTCATATGACCTTCATGACTTTAATCTGTTTAGAAATTACTTTTGAACAAAACATTCTTAATTATGTATAATATTTGTATTTGTTGTTAAATGTATAGAAAAAAAACTTTTATTTGTCAGACAAAACAATCAGTAGCAATCAAGACGTCTTTGTAAGAATTACTTCAACTGAAACCTTAAATTATTTATTTTACTCAAAACAGCAGTAGGGTAATCTTTCTATCGTCTAGGCTTTTCTCTTTCCAATAAGAAATATAATAAAACGCACTTTTTTGTATGGCTTGTGGAGGTTTCGTTGAAATAAAATAAATTTTATATAACAATTATTTTTTTGTTCGCCATGTATTAAAAAATCAAAAAACAACAGCATGAATATAAGTATTCCCAACAATTTCATTTAATACTCTTGTTCAACAACTCAACACTCGTGCCAGAGACATCCATATGTATAAAAATAAATAATTTTTTATCATAATTTTTTTACTACTACTGTGTCCATAACAGTTTTAAAACAAACATAACTTCAGTGTAAATATTATAGTAATATTTAGGTACTGGTACTCATATACACAAAAAAAAAATAAATAAATCCTTTTTGCTGTTATGTTATGTGGGTTTTATGTGTGTGTGTTTAAGAGAGTGTAATTAATTTTAATTATAGCAATGCAATAAGCCGAATTGCTTGTAAGTTAATGACCTCGTTGTGTGCTTGCTGCTGCTGCTCCTGCCTTAACTTTTTGCTACAAACATATAATATTTTTTCCACATAACGATCTATATATCAAGCTCAACCGAAAACCAAATCCAATTTCTTTTCCTCCAAACTCTAGCTATAGCAATAAAGAGCCAACCAATCCTCCAAACCAACCAACGAACCATTGCAATCTCATTACAATCGAATTTTATTGTAATTTTCTTACTTTTTTCATGTTTTTCATTTTTGTTTTTTATTAATTTATTTCGTTGTTTTTCTCTTTGTAACTTCGCGCATTTTTCAGGAAATGTACAACAGCGAATGGTAAAAGTCAATGTGTTGTTATTATTTGTGGCAACAGTGAGAAATAAAACTTCCAGAATAGATCTGCAACAGAACTAGAACAGAACTAGAACATAACTAGAACAGAACTAGAACTAGAACAGAAACTAGAACAGAACTAGAACAGAACTAGAACAGAACTAGAAACAGAACTAGAACAGAACTAGAACAGAACTAGAACAGAACTAGAACAGAACTAGAACAGAACTAGAACAGAACTAGAACAGAACTAGAACAGAACTAGAACAGAACTAGAACAGAACTAGAACAGAACTAGAACAGAACTAGAACAGAACTAGAACAGAACTAGAACAGAACTAGAACAGAACTAGAACAGAACTAGAACAGAACTAGAACAGAACTAGAACAGAACTAGAACAGAACTAGAACAGAACTAGAACAGAACTAGAACAGAACTAGAACAGAACTAGAACAGAACTAGAACAGAACTAGAACAGAACTAGAACAGAACTAGAACAGAACTAGAACAGAACTAGAACAGAACTAGAACAGAACTAGAACAGAACTAGAACAGAACTAGAACAGAACTAGAACAGAACTAGAACAGAACTAGAACAGAACTAGAACAGAACTAGAACAGAACTAGAACAGAACTAGAACAGAACTAGAACAGAACTAGAACAGAACTAGAACAGAACTAGAACAGAACTAGAACAGAACTAGAACAGAACTAGAACAGAACTAGAACAGAACTAGAACAGAACTAGAACAGAACTAGAACAGAACTAGAACAGAACTAGAACAGAACTAGAACAGAACTAGAACAGAACTAGAACAGAACTAGAACAGAACTAGAACAGAACTAGAACAGAACTAGAACAGAACTAGAACAGAACTAGAACAGAACTAGAACAGAACTAGAACAGAACTAGAACAGAACTAGAACAGAACTAGAAACTAGAACAGAACAGAACTAGAACTCAACTTTAGCTAGAATTAAACTGAGCTTGAAAGAACCAAGATTTGCTTTAACCATGACTTTCCTAATTCTCGATTAATGGCACTAAATAATTTATTTTTTGCCCTACACTGTTTTAATTTGTTTAACGAGTGTGTGTCTGTAAAGGAGTTTCTACCGTTTTGTTTTCCATGGATTTGTGCATGTACTTTCATTTAATAAAACGGATGTATGTTTAATAGCTAACGGAAGAAAAAATATTAAAATTATTTTCATTCTTTATAACTATGTGTGTATAGCTGTTTGGCCTTTCTTTTCAGCGCATATTTTTACTTTTATTTCATTTACACCCCAAAAAGTATACTTCAGTTTTAATAGTATTATTATGTATTGCCATTAAATTGTATTAAAGATAATGTTGGTGTTTTTTATTTGCTTTACCCTTATAGTCTGCTTAATTTTACACTCTCTTACAGTTAAAGCTCTGCCTTGTTCCACAAACAGAACTTTATAGGTCTTCATGTTATTGGCCTCGTTAGTAGTAAATGCGTTATAATGGCTTTAAATGTTAAAAATCATTTTCATTTTCAGTTTTATTTTTCAACTTTAAGTAATTTTTGCCCATTATTTTGAAGTTTTATTTTTAATAAAGGTCCAAATTGTTGTTTTTATTATTGTTTAAAATATAAACAATTTGTTGCTATAATTAGGGGCATTTGTAAGGGACTTGTTTTCGCCAGTAATTGTGTATAATTAAGCAACAAAGTTTTTAGTGGTCATTATGTGTTATATGATTTAAGAGTTGGCAGTAAATTTGTTTGAACAATGTAAGTTAAACATAGTGTTGTATTGCATTGCAGGAGAACTGTACATGAACTGAACTAGAACTGAAATAGAACTGAATTAGAACTGAACTAAAACTGAACTAAAATTGAACTAGAACTGAACTAGAACAGAACTTGAACTGAACTTAAACTAAACTAGAACTGAACTAGAACTGAACTAGAACTGAACTAGAACTGAACTAGAACTGACTAGAATGAACTAGAACTGAACTAGAACTGAACTAGAACTGAACTGAACTGAACTAGAACTGAACTAGAACTGAACTAGAACTGAACTAGAACTGAACTAGAACTGAACTAACTAGAACTGAACTAGAACTGAACTAGAACTGAACTAGAACTGAACTAGAACTGAACTAGAACTGAACTAGAACTGAACTAGAACTGAACTAGAACTGAACTAGAACTGAACTAGAACTGAACTAGAACTGAACTAGAACTGAACTAGAACTGAACTAGAACTGAACTAGAACTGAACTAGAACTGAACTAGAACTGAACTAGAACTGAACTAGAACTGAACTAGAACTGAACTAGAACTGAACTAGAACTGAACTAGAACTGAACTAGAACTGAACTAGAACTGAACTAGAACTGAACTAGAACTGAACTAGAACTGAACTAGAACTGAACTAGAACTGAACTAGAAACTGAACTAGAACTGAACTAGAACTGAACTAGAACTGAACTAGAACTGAACTAGAACTGAACTAGAACTGAACTAGAACTGAACTAGAACTGAACTAGAACTGAACTAGAACTGAACTAGAACTGAACTAGAACTGAACTAGAACTGAACTAGAACTGAACTAGAACTGAACTAGAACTGAACTAGAACTGAACTAGAACTGAACTAGAACTGAACTAGAACTGAACTAGAACTGAACTAGAACTGAAATTTAATTTAAAACCTAATTTAAGTTTTGTACATATTACTAAATCCTTTAATTTAAAATCTGCAACAAATCAAACCTCAGTTCACTCAGTTGCATTTATGAAGTCTCCTGTCATCCAAAATGTTTTGTTGTATTTTCATCACATTACAGAAACTTAAATGACAATTATTTGTTTCATTTAAGTTGCATGCAATGTACTAACGAATTACTACAAAATTTTCTAATTAAAAACAAATATAACATTTGAGGCAAATATAAACAGAACACACACAAATACAATCGCATATTATTAAACACATACACGCACACAAATGCTGACGATAAAATAGATGACAATGCAATACTAACTAACAATTATTTGTCAAAATGCTGCAACACACTCGTGTTGCCAAACCGATCTGTAGCACCAATGCCACCAGCACCACTACTTACAACAACGAGTGCTTACTGAGGCATGCACCAGCAGCAGTAGAAACATTTATAGAATTGTTTGTAAATCCTTATGGAACATGTGCTATGCGTAACTGATAATAACAGCTGTAAACAAAGGCAGAATAGGATATACATTTCGCATACGTATATTCATATGATAGTCCTCATAGAACGGAAGAGTTGCCTTGGTTTTTGGAATACTGATGGTGTTTCTTCTTTGTTCCTATTTAAATTGTAGGTATCTGTACACATAGTAAATGGGTTGTGGTGGCAACGTTTCAAATGTATTTAATATTTATTATCATTTAAATAAAACTGTGACATGTGAATGAGGTTTTTGTATAGTAAGTATTTAATATAAAATGCATACATTTATTTAAATCTTAATTTGGCCATAGAAAAATTTTAATTATCATGATAATCATAAAGTTTTAACATAAATCTTAAACTAAATATTGCCTTTAGTGGCAGGAATTTATCCAACAAAATCGTATTTTTTTAAACAAAAGACTTATTATCTTAAATCAAGTTTTTTTAAAGAAAAGTCTTAATATGATTTTTGGCTTTTGCTTCAAAACAAAAAACTTTGTTTTTTAACAACTTTTTGCTAAAAAAGACACTTTAGAGTAATCTATGGAGGAGCTGAAAAGGCAAGCAACAGCCACATGCTCTAATTGAAAATGCCACAAAAAAGCAAATGTGGCAAATGCAACACAACTACCACAAAAGGAAGTGTAACAAAAAAAAAAAACCAAGAAGGAGAAAAGAAAAACTAACTAGCAAAGTGCTGCAAAAGTCATCTACCAATATTAAAGACATGCACTCACACACTTGTAGTCACACCCTCAAAAAGAATCACACTCCCCTACACACACCATCAAATTAAATTACTCTCCTCTTTGAATCTTTCTATGCTTCAGTTGAGGCAACCACATATCAACTCAAATTGACAGCATTTTTGGAAAATCTTAAGAAAATTGAATTCAACGAAGAACTTAATACACAGACAAACACACATTATTGCTAGGAGTAAAATATAGGGGTTTCAAACCTAAAATAATTTATCAAAAGAACTAGAACAGAACTAGAAACAGAACTAGAGAAGAACAAGAACAGAACTAGAACAGATCTAGAACAGAACTAGAACAGAACTAGAACAGAACTAGAACAGAACTAGAACTAGAACAGAACTAGAACAGAACTAGAACAGAACTAGAACAGAACTAGAACAGAACTAGAACAGAACTAGAACAGAACTAGAACAGAACTAGAACAGAACTAGAACAGAACTAGAACTAGAACAGAACTAGAACAAAACTAGAACAGAACTAGAACAGAATTAGAACAACTAGAACAGAACTAGAACAGAACAAACAGAACTAGAACAGAGCTAGAACAGAACTGGAACAGAACTAGAACTAACTAGAACAGAACTAGAACAGAACTAGAACAGAACTAGAACAGAACTAGAACAGAACTAGACACAGAACTAGAACAGAACTAGAACAGAACTAGAACAGAACTAGAACAGAACTAGAACAGAACTAGAACAGAACTAGAACAGAACAGAACTAGAACGAACTAGAACAGAACTAGAACAGAACTAGACAGAACTAGAACAGAACTAGAACAGAACTAGAACAGAACTAGAACAGAACTAGAACAAACTAAAACAGAACTAGAACAGAACTAGAACAGAACTAGAACAGAACTAGAACAGAACTAGAACAGAACTAGAGAACAGAACTAGAACAGAACTAGAACAGAACTAGAACAGAACTAGAACAGAACTAGAACAGAACTAGAACAGAACTAACAGAACTAGAACAGAACTAGAACAGAACTAGAACAGAACTAGAACAGAACTAGAACAGAACTAGAACAGAACTAGAACAGAACTAGAACAGAACTAGAACAGAACTAGAACAGAACTAGAACAGAACTAGAAAGAACTAGAAAGACTAGAACAGAACTAGAACAGAACTAGAACAGAACTAGAACAGAACTAGAAACAGAACTAGAACAGAACTAGAACAGAACTAGAACCGAACTAGAACAGAACTAGAACAGAACTAGAACAGAACTAGAACAGAACTAGAACAGAATAGAAACAGAACTAGAACAGAACAGAACTAGAACAGAACTAGAACAGAACTAGAACAGAACTAGAACAGAACTAGAACAGAACTAGAACAGAACTAGAACGAACTAGAACAGAACTAGAACAGAACTAGAACAGAACTAGAACAGAACTACAGAACAGAACTAGAACAGAACTAGAACAGAACTAGAACAGAACTAGAACAGAACTAGAAAAGAACTAGAACAGAACTAGAACAGAACTAGAACAGAACTAGAACAGAACTAGAAAGAACTATAAACAGAACTAGAACAGAAACTAGAACAGAACTAGAACAGAACTGAAACAAACTAGAACGAACTAGAACAGAACTAGAACAGAACTAGAACAGAACTAGAACAGACTAGAACAGAAAGACAGAACGAACTAGAACAGAACTAGAACAGAACTAGAACAGAACTAGAACAGAACTAGAACAGAACTAGAACAGAACTAGAACAGAACTAGAACAGAACTAGAACAGAACTAGAACAGAACTAGAACAGAACTAGAACAGAACTAGAACAGAACTAGAACAGAACTAGAACAGAACTAGAACAGAACTAGAACAGAACTAGAACAGAACTAGAACAGAACTAGAACAGAACTAGAACAGAACTAGAACAGAACTAGAACAGAACTAGAACAGAACTAGAACAGAACTAGAACAGAACTAGAACAGAACTAGAACAGAACTAGAACAGAACTAGAACAGAACTAGAACAGAACTAGAACAGAACTAGAACAGAACTAGAACAGAACTAGAACAGAACTAGAACAGAACTAGAACAGAACTAGAACAGAACTAGAACAGAACTAGAACAGAACTAGAACAGAACTAGAACAGAACTAGAACAGAACTAGAACAGAACTAGAACAGAACTAGAACAGAACTAGAACAGAACTAGAACAGAACTAGAACAGAACTAGAACAGAACTAGAACAGAACTAGAACAGAACTAGAACAGAACTAGAACAGAACTAGAACAGAACTAGAACAGAACTAGAACAGAACTAGAACAGAACTAGAACAGAACTAGAACAGAACTAGAACAGAACTAGAACAAAACTATATAACTCTCTCTTAAGAAACCCTTTTTTAATGGAAACATATTGCCCCTAAAAATATGCTTTAAACAACTGTTCATTCAAGCGAAAAATGCTGCTGGTGCTTGTTTATGTAGAACTCTATAACAAAATAAACTTTATAGACAACTATTGCCATAAACCCGACGAGTAATAATATATATGTTTGCATTTACATACATTTGTATGTATGTATGTACTATGTATACGTATGTCTTTGCTTTCATATATAATATGAAAATAGTGGTTTCAAAATGACGATAATAGTTGGTTGCTGTTTGTTAAAAAAAAAATCCTAAAAGAGATAAGTCAAAATC
>NW_023995753.1:0-87654 GCF_015586225.1 Lucilia sericata | reverse complement strand
CTAGTCTATAGTCTAGTTATAGTCTAGTCTATAGTCTAGTCTATAGTCTAGTGTATAGTCTAGTCTATAGTCTAGTCTATAGTCTAGTCTATAGTCTAGTCTCTAGTCTAGTCTATAGTCTATCTATAGTCTAGTCTATAGTCTAGTCTATAGCTAGTCTATAGTCTAGTCTATAGTCTAGTCTATAGTCTAGTGTATAGTCTAGTCTATATCTAGTCTATAGTCTAGTTATAGTCTAGTCTATAGTCAGTCTATAGTCTAGTGTATAGTCTAGTCTAGTCTAGTCTATAGTCTAGTCTATAGTCCTAGTCTATAGTCTAGTCTATAGTCTAGTCTATAGTCTAGTCTATAGTCTAGTCTATAGTCTAGTCTATAGTCTAGTCTATAGTCTAGTTTCTAGTCTAGTCTATAGTCTAGTCTGTAGTCTAGTCTGTAGTCTAGTCTATAGTCCAGTCTATAGTCTAGTCTATAGTCTAGTCTATAGTCTAGTCTAGTCTAGTCTATTCAGTCTATAGTCTAGTCTATAGTCTAGTCTATAGTCTAGTCTATAGTCTAGTCTATAGTCTAGTCTATAGTCTAGTCTCTAGTCTAGTCTATAGTCTAGTCTATAGTCTAGTCTAGTCAGTCATGGTATACTTTATATCCTAGTCTAGTCTATAATAATGGAAATAATTCTTATTTTAAATTAAACAGACCTTTGCGTTGAACCTGGTCTGGAACAGTAAACATCACTAAAGTTCGATTATCGAATAATTTCTCAACACCACTTATTACGCTTTAATAGTTTTTTGGGCCAACTTATAAAAGCATACATACTTACATATGTATGTTTTTATATGAGGCAATTGGTATAAATTTCAAAGGTTTTGGTATATATTTTTGGCAAAGTTGTTTTTCTTGCTGTTGTTGTTTTTTCATGTTATTTTCATTTGGGTGAAACATCTAAAAGTAAAGGGTTCCACAAGGCCTTAAGCTTATAATTAATTGCATGTTCGGTCGAGACGAAATAATCCTTGGACATTGTTAAAAGAATGTTTAAGGAAAGGAACAACAAAAAAAATAAAAACAAAACTAAACAGAACTATAACTAATAGTATAAGCAACCCTCTTTAAAAAAGTTTTTCCTAAGGATCTAACTACTACTACTACCACTACTATTGTTAATAACAACAAAAAGCATAAAACACTATAAACACTAGTTTTCACTATGAACAACTGAAATCAACACCCTTTTTCACAAATAACTTCCACTTCCTCTTTCCTTAATAAAAAAGAGAGTGGTTTACATTTGTGGGTGGATGTGTGTGTTTGTGTGCATATGAGTGTTTGTTTTACTTTTATAAAAGCAGCCATGTTTTCTTTATCTTGTTAGTGGGTGTTTGCTGATGTTTCCAGTTCCTGTTAAGATGAGGTCCTTTTAGTTTTGTTATCAAACAATTTCTTGTTATACAACCTAATTTAAGTTAAAATTATCAACTGTTTTTTTGTTAGTAGCTTAAAATGAGAAAAATAAAAAACAATATTTATGTTTTAGCTTTATTTAGTTTTATTTAAGGACCTTTAATTTGCCAGTGTGTAAACAATTCATTCATTTTTGTTTGGTTTTTGGTTACAAAGGCAAAGAAAAGATCCCAAAAAATATGGTTTTTCATAATTTGTAACATTTAATTTTTTCTAAAAACCTTGGTGTGGGTGTAAATTTTCCTTTTAAACACTTTAATATAATTTTGTGTTTTCTCTGCAAATCATTTGCTTCAAACATATACCATTTCATTTGTTTGTAAAACTTCAAATCCTTATTGCTGTTTTCTTGTACGTATGTCCTGTTTCATTACTGGCTAAAAATGTAAACTTGCTGCCTTAGTAGCTGTATTGCTGCTGTAGTACTGTGTTGTGGTTTTATGGTTTGAAAATGTTATTAAAATTGATGAATGCGCTAATTTATAAAATAAATTGCCAAGATTTAAACAAAAAGGTTTCTTGTCTTTGTAGTGACGAAACAAAAAAAAAAAAAAAAAAAACTAGAAAAACATATAGTACCAGAAACAATGAATACAAGTCAGAAATTATAATGAAAATTAATTACAACTAAAAATTTGGTTATTTTATTGTTAAGTTGAAAAAAAAACTCTAACCAAATTCATTTGTATTATAAGACTTACATATTTATTTAATACAAAAAATTGGATTATATACAATAAACATATGTAATTGTTTTGAGTGAAGGATCACAAATATGGGAAGTAAAAGTTATTAAAAATGTTTATGCATTTTGCTTTATCTGTTCCAATATCTGTGCAAATTATGGATATTTGAAGTGAACTTGTCAGGAATCAAAACAATGTACTTATGCATATATTATAAGTACATACCTAAGTATATTCTAGATCCTTTTAGAAAGCAAAATAGATTGAGCTTTGTCCATCCGTCTTCCGGTCTGTTTGTCCATCTGTCTGCCTGCACTTCTGTCCGTCCGTCTGTCTGTATGTATATAGAAATTCATTTTCGAACACCACTTATATATCTGAAATCCAAATCTTAAATCATCCCATCAGACATAATTTCCAGAAGTTTCCTATTTAAAATCCGAAAAATCATTTGATAAATTAAGGAGATATGAAAAATTATTAATTCTGTCTGTCTGTCTGTCTGTCTGTCTGTCTGTCTGTCTGTCATGAACAAATAAATGTTCATATTTACTTAATAAATTTGTATTTGAAATGATTTAAAATATTAAGAAAAATAACAAAATTTTTATTTGGTTCAAGATCTTGAAGATTTTAAATATTCCCTATAGGAAATCAAAAATAGCTATTATGTTCTTGTTCTGCGGTTCTATAAAATGGGGACTATATGATATGTATAGATATTTAATAGTTTTCTGTGATAATGTTAGATCTTAATGGCAAATATGTGATTTTAATATTTCCTAGTAAACATATGTTTTCTAAATGTTCAAATTTATATCTAAAATATTACCAATTTTAATATAAAACAACAAAAAACATCAACACTTTAACAAAATATTTATTACTTGACAATAAAGAGACACTTTTAAAACAAAGGAAGTATGAAGAAATACTTACATATAAAAGTATTACAAAATAATACAAATGACAAAGAAACGGTAGACAATAAACAAATGGACACAAATGTGCATACATAGACATTTACCTGGCGGTTTTATGGTAGTATTGCAAACGTATTCCAAAACACTTTGATGATTGTTTTCTCCATCCATTACAGCTAGTCTATCGATAAGGTGGAATTTTATATAGACATCAATAGGTAGATAGATAGATATAGATGATAGATAGATAGATAGATAGATAGATAGATAGATAGATAGAGAGAATAGATAGATAGATAGATAGATAGATAGATAGATAGATAGATAGATAGTAGATAGATATATAGATATATATAGATATAGATAGATATAGATCGATAGATCGCTCGCTACTCTCTCGCTCGCTCGCTCGCTCGCTCGCTCGCTCGCTCGCTCGCTCGCTAGCTCGCTCGCTCGCTCGCTCGCTCGCTCGCTCGCTCGCTCGCTCGCTCGCTCGCTCACTCGCTCGCTCGCTCGCTCGCTCGCTCTCGCTCGCTCGCTCGCTCGCTCGCTCGCTCGCTCGCTCGCTCGCTCGCTCGTTGCTCGCTCGCTCGCTCGCTAGCTCGCTCGCTCGCTCCTCGCTCGCTCGCTCGCTCGCTCGCTCTCTCGCTCGCTCGCTCGCTCTCGCTCGCTCTCGCTCGCTCGCTCGCTCGCTCGCTCGCTCGCTCGCTCGCTGCTCGCTCGCTCGCTCGCTCGCTCGCTCGCTCGCTCGCTCGCTCGCTCGCTCGCTCGCTCGCTCGTCGCTCGCTCGTTCGCTCGCTCGTTCGCTCGCTCGCTCGCTCGCTCGCTCGCTCGCTCGCTCGCTCGCTCTCCTCGCTCGCTCCTCTCTCGCTCGCTCGCTCGCTCGCTCGCTCGCTCGCTCGCTCGCTCGCTCGCTCGCTCGCTCGCTCGCTCGCTCGCTCGCTCGCTCGCTCGCTCGCTCGCTCCTCGCTCGCTCGCTCGCTCGCTCGCTCTCGCTCGCTCGCTCGCTCGCTCGCTCGCTCGCTCGCTCGCTCGCTCGCTCGCGCGCTCGCTCGCTCGCTCGCTCGCTCGCTCGCTCGCTCGCTCGCTCGCTCGCTCGCTCGCTCGGTCGCTCGCTCGCTCGCTCGCTCTCGCCGCTCGCTCAGCTCGCTCGCTCGCTGCTCGCTCGCTCTCTCGCTCGCTCCTCGCTAGCTCGCCCGCTCGCTCGCTCGCTCGCTCGCTCGCTGCTCGCTCGCTCGCTCGCTCCTCCTCGCTCTCTCGTAGATAGATAGATAACATACAGAGCGACACAGACAGACAGACAGAAAGACAGACAGACAGACAGACAGACAGACAGACAGACAGACAGACAGACAGACGACAGACAGACAGCAGAAGACAGACAGACAGACGACAGACAGACAGACAGACAGACAGACAGACAGACATGAGTAAGCGCCTTCGCTTCGGAATAACAAACTTATATAAAAGTGAGTACATTCACTTAGTACTTAGAGACACTTAAGTACATATAGGTTTCCTCGATAGTTTACTATATACGTCTATTTTATGTTAGTTATATGTGATATGTGATATACATATACATCATCTAAAAGGGATACATTGACTGCTTGAAAAACTGTAGAGACAAACAATTATGTATGTATGTATATTTATTAAGGTATGTGATGTCTCATGTAAAGTTTAACATAAGCTCGTAAATATTTAAACACAAGATGTCCTTTACAGACATTGTTCATGTGTATACTTAAGTTTATTTCTATTTTAAATGTTCCCTACCTTGTGATAATCATGTTCATGATCAGTTAAACAGTATTCCGAACATAAAGCGAATTTGCCTATTTTCAAAAAAAAAAAAAAAAAAAAAAACATTAAATATGAAATTTCCAGTGCATTTTGAAATATTAAAAAGAAGTTCCCCCGTTGATTTTATGGCAATATTGTACTGCCAACAGACGAACGGGCTGTTATATCAGATCGCCTTGAAATACATACTGATATTGCCCAAAGACTTGACTTTAAAGGCTCATTTTAAAGACCTTTCATATATTGAACGTGTTTGAAATAATGCTCTGATTCACTGTAGGATATTATGAAAATCGCCTAGACACCTTCTTATTGTCTTATAGTCCTTTGAAAATTTACTACAGCCTTAGCAAACATTTTAGTCTGGAGTCTTGTTGTTTTCTTTTTTTTTTGTTCTTTTCTTGTTGTATGTAAAGAATTTCAACTCAACTATAGCAGCATTAAAAAATGGATTTTCTAATACATACATATTTTAAAGACTATAGACTGAAAAAAGAAGAAAATAACCAAGAATCTTGGGTTTATGTACATTTTAAAACCAAAATGTTGGAGACATGTTTTTATTTTCACTTGCAAACATACATAATTTTCCAAACCTACAGAGGGAATTGTAAGTTTTCTTACAGTAAATTCGAGTAGCTCAATAATTTGTAAACATATTGTTATCCTTCTTTACTACTGCCGATATTATTATTTTAATATTACAAACTATTGACTATAGGTTTTGCTTAAAGCATTTAAATTTTAAATTTGTTTTTACAATTATTGTATACAGTATTTTAGGGCACAGTGTAATTCTTTGCTTGCCTCACTAAAAATATTTTTTTCTTTTTATTTTATTATTTGTTTAACTACTTGTGTCTTGTGTTTTATAGTTATCTATTACTTAGTTTATTTTGTTTTTCGTGTAAATTAAACTTTTCAATTAAAATGTTTGTCCTTTTTTATAAATTTTTAACTTTAAAACTTTATTTAAAAATATGTTTACATTTTTAGTAAATTTTTAATTTAAATCTAAAACAAATTTAAGAATCAAACTCAACAAACTCGTTAGGAGCAACTCACTAAGCAATTTCAAAATGTTTGCGAACAGCAGGATTCACTAAAAAGTAGGGAAATTGGTACTTAATCGGTACTTAATCGAAAAATGACCAAGAAATATGCGACTAGACATGAAAGCATAATATTCCATCACGAAAACGTTCAATACATGTTACATTACTGGTTAAAAACCAGTTTACAAAGAAGTGTTGTAGGTGGCGTATGATTAATATTATTTGTTTTCATTCTTTATTCACACTTTAATTTATTGTTTCTATTAAATTTTCTTTAATCTTTACTTTTTTCCTCTCCAAAATTTTCCAAGTGTTTAAATAAATAACATGTCATTTTCGTTTTTGTTCATTTAAAAACCTCAATATCCTTTGATTTTAAATTTTCATAACTTTAATCATTGTAATAACTTTTCACACACAGACACACACCCACACATAAATAAGTACATAAAATCCTGGCTCATCTCATATTCAGATCTTTCTCTCTCTCTCTATACATTCAAACGAACAAAAAAAAATCCAAATGACTTTTCTACAATCATGCATGTTGATGATGTCTTTTCTTGTTCCTGTCATCATATCCTTTCTTGTGTATGCATGTGAATGTAAGTATGTGTTGTAAACTTGTATTATCCTTTCAATTTTTAGTGTTACTCCTACTTCGACTACTGCTTCTGTTGTTACTGGTTTACAGTTCATTATTTATAATTGTATGCATTTTTTAGATGAGTTTTGCCAACAATTTTATATTTTGGTTCCAACACACACGCACATCTACACAGTTGCAAAAAGGACTTTTCCTTTTTCCTTATAGAATAATTTGAGGAAGAGTAAGAATAAAAAAAATTGTTGATGCAACTTGATCAACGAGCAATATTAAGTTCTTTTTTTACGAACCATAAATTGAGGAAGTAAGATGCAAAAGATATTTTAGCCTGCTTGGTGCCAGTGGCTGTTGGGTCTATTTGAAATTGTAGACAGTGGCGTGTGGTTGTTCCGTTTTTCTCAACTCTAAGAGAATTTTGATGAGCAGCCATTTATGGCTGGATATTTGGAAGGAATAAAATTGCACCAACACTACTATATCTAAATAACGCAGTACTAAATAACAACCAACCAAGAAACCTAATAATAACTCGAAAACTAAAACTAACTAACTAACAACGACTAACAACAACTAACTCAACTAAACTAACTAACTAACTAACTAACTAAACTACGAACAACTAAAACAACTAACTAAACTAACAACTAACTAACTACTAACTAACATAACTAACTAACTAACATAACTAACTAACTACTAACAACTAAAACTAACTAACTAACTAACTAACTCAACTAAAGAACTAACTAACTAACTAACTAACTAACTAATCTAACTAACTAACTAACTAACTAACTAACTAACTAACTAACTAACTAACTAACTAACTAACTAACTAACTAACTAACTACTAACTAACTACTAACTAACTAACTAACTAACTAACTACTAACTAACTAACTAACTAACTAACTAACTAACTAACTACTAACTAACTACTAACTACTACTAACTAACTAACTAACTAACTAACTAACTAACTAACTAACTAACTATAACTAACTAACTAAACTACTAACTAACTAACTAACTAACTAACTACTAACTAAACTAACTAACTACTAACTAACTAACTAACTAACTAACTAACTAATAACTAACTAACTAACTAACTAACCTAACTAACTAACTAACTAACTAACTACTAACTAACTAAACTAACTAACTAACTAACTACTAACTAACTAACTAACTAACTACTAACTAACTAACTAATAACTAACTACTAACTAACTAACTAACTAACTAACTAACTAACTAACTAACTAACTAACTAACTAACTAACTACTAACTAACTAACTAACTAACTAACTAACTAACTACTAACTAACTAACTAACTAACTAACTAACTAACTAACTAACTAACTAACTAACTACTAACTAACTAACTAACTAACTAACTAACTAACTAACTAACTAACTAACTAACTAACTAACTAACTAACTAACTAACTAACTAACTAACTAACTAACTACTAACTAACTAACTAACTAACTAACTAACTAACTAACTAACTAACTAACTAACTAACTAACTAACTAACTAACTAACTAACTAACTAACTAACTAACTAACGAACTAACTTGAATGTCAAAGAATTTTTGCTCTAATAGTTTCCCCCATATATGTACAATTTTCTGCATTTACTTCATATGGAATGTGCCACGTCTATTATCGATAGCACGCCCATTTTTTGCCCTAAATATTCATGTTGATACTAAAATTACGCCGAAATATTTTCTCAGATATATATGGGAGGTGCCACGCCCAATAAACCCCCATATTGTCCCCATATGTTAATATATCAAAGTTGTCCATACACAATTCGAGTATCTGAGTTTCTGTTTTTTAACACTTATTTTATATGTGGACATGGCATGTCCACCAGTTTAAACTTTGAATTAAAAAGTAGCCAATAAATCCTTTCGACATATAGGAAGACTCTTTGAAAATTGCAGACGAATCAGTCCAGCTGTTTAGCAGTCTTTAAAGTCCATAACATTATAGTCCAAAGCCCGAACATATGTATAAATACACATTAATTTTTATATAGAAAGATTTATGACTGCATATTACTAAATAATAACGCCCCTGTTCTCTTCAGCAATTTTCATCAACTTTTGTACACTTTAACTAATTTCAGTAGTTAACTTCCTTTGGTTTTCATAGTTAACTTTCAACTTGTAGCAACATGTATGTAGATGGAATGCAACAAAAAATTGGAAACAAAAAAATAATGAAAATGGAAAAAAACAAGGAGAACTTTATTTACAATCAGACAGAAATAAGCAAAATCATATATGACAGTAAAGGACATAAAAGGACATTTTCAACAATTATTGTGATAAGTTTATTTATCTTGTTTTTTTTAAATGCTTAGAAATAGAGCCCAAAATTACGTCTTGAATTTCAGATTTTATAAGTTATTAACTTCATTGGAAGTTTCCTTGATCGTTAGTTCTACCTGAGCTACGATTAAGATATATTTATAGTTTCGAATCAGCTGCTGGCATATCAATCATTTAATTGATATAAGCATAAAAAGTAGTATGTCAGTAAGATGATTTAGGTTGTATCAATTTTGATAAAAAAAAATGTTGTAACGTATTTGCTTCTCACTGTTGTTTACATAAACTTTAATTTAAATGCATAAAATATTAGCAATTATGTAAAAACTTTAGTTTTTCTTCATAGTATTTTTTTTAATTTTTAATGTATCTCTTGTTCTCTTTTACAGCGTCATATTTTCCATGCAAATTATTACTTTTTTTCGAATGGTTAAAATGTTTTTGTTGACTTTAAGAAGAAGAAGAAAAAACTTTGCGGGGAAGTTTTGGTCAAGTCGTTCTATAGGATACCCTACACCTTTTTACAGTATTTTAAATATGAACATGTTTAAAGAGGCTTTCGAAAAAAGAAAGTTAAAATATGATCCTCAGGGAATTGTCAGCGGATATTTGGGTCTTAAGTTGCTTTAGAAGGTATCAATTACACTTATCAATTATACCCTTCATCTTCGTGAGAAGAGTATATATATTATGGGTCATTATAGAAAGCGAATTCGATTAAGATATGTCCGTCAGTCTGTCCGACTGTATGTTTGTTGAAATCAACTCGGAATTCTGAAGACCCCAGACAACTTTGCTATCAAAATCTTCAATAATTCTTTCAGACATGCATTCGAGAAGATCGTTATTTAAAATCAGTAAAATAGAAGTATAAATAAAGGAGATATGAGCAACATTCCGAATCAATCTCTTATACATAATTTAAATTTTTAGTCCGGGGGATCTGTATTTAGCTTAAAGTCAAGAAATTGGGCTATTTCTGCGGGGTTAGTCCATAAATTTAAATAAGTAGGGTGGGCTGGACAATTGAATATGTGGTGGGTATTTTGGAGACGACACGATCTATGCGTTCAGGCTCAACGCCTACTACCAGTAGCCTCTACCTCCATCCCTATCTCAGTTGTGCCAGAGCAACTCTCGTTTTCCGCTTTAGGTTCTTCTCTATTTCTGCTATAGACGATGGGCGATCTAAAAGAACGAAATTCATGCGGTAACCTGAAATCGGAATTGATGGCGTCTCTATGAATGCCGTTAAAAGCTGCTGTATACGAATTACTATCCAAGGGATCCTGCACTCATCTTCGTATGCTCTCCTCGTATACACAAAGGTCCTTCATGACATGCCTCGGGATAGCATCCAACAGTGTGATGTTAATGTTGGGATGACTCCTCCGATAACATAAGGAGGAGGAACTGTTTAGTCAACATGACATTATGTTCTTGGGCTGGGAGGACCTTCGTTTCTACGTATAGGTGGTGCTCCGAGGTTATTTGTATGCAGCCCGTTACAGTCTATAGGGCAGCATTTTGGCAGCTTTGAATATTTCTCCACTGTTTATCACACAGCGAAGGAGAACACACTACAGCAGTATAATTGACCATTGATCGGCTAATTGTTTTATAATTTGTGCGTAATTGTAGTGGTATGAGCTTAGGAGATAAACAGGCTGTCAAAGGTGACCCCCAAAATCTTGGGGTGGTTCACAGTCGCCTAAATTTATGTTTACCGCCTTAGTTAAGGTTGGGAAGAGTTGCTGAAGACTGGACTGGTGATAGTTTCAGGTTGCGTTCAGTGAAGATATAATTGGTTATGGCGTTTAATGCTGAGTGTTGCTATTCATCTTACGGAATCCATGCTGGTTGCAAGCTGCTGCTAGACGGGTGGACAGCTGGGGGAAGAGGAGCGCCTCAAGAGTCTTCACGACTTGTGACAGGAGGGAAATCGCTCTGTAGGATTGACCCTGTGTGGCATTCTTCCCTCTGGATATTATCATTCGGCTCGTTGACAGGTTAAAAACCATTGTCAAGTACTTGATAACCCGCTCGCCAATATGTTGGAAAGAGAAGAATTACCAACAGCTGAGCTCAAGTTGCAGTTCTTCAGATGATCTAACCATTTATTCCGCTTGTCCTCATTTACCAACCTGCTATTGTCATGATTTACCTGGACAATACGTGGATCACGGGGTTGGTACTTTAGATGTCATCGCGCTCATCTGCTAGTCTCGCTGCCTAGCGGGCTGCTGCTGCGGTATTAGTTTCGCGGAATTTGCTCTCTGCTTGGTGTAAGTTGGTAGGAGATGGAAGATCACTGCAGATGCGACCTAGAAACATATGATGTTAATATATTTCCAATTTTACTATAGCTCATTAGGAGATCAACATGAAGATACAAGAACATCATCAACAACAACAACACTAACATCCCCAACAAGTAAAAACAACAAGCCAAAAAAACGAACATAATTACCAGCATGTAAAACACTTTAGAGAAACGACAAAGTTAATAAACCAAGTAATGAGTTATGAGGCCAAAAAGTTTCTTATTATTTTTTTATTTTTTGCTACAACAGCAGCATTAGTTTTAGCATCTTTTTTTTGTTTTTTTAAAACAACAAGTAAACTTGGTAAACATGCTTGTGCAAGCACGTATTTGTTTACAACAATTTATTAGAAAATATGGTAGTTCAATATTTTGGTTTTTCTTTACATAATTTTTTTTACTTGATTTTCATATTTACTTTAACTATCTAAGCAACAACAAGTTGTGGTAAAATGATGTACTAAATAAAAATAAATAATTTGAAATTATGATAAGGACTCCTGGACTGGTGCTGCGAACCATTTTCTTTTACCGGCTGTGTAGTAGAAACTACTACTACAACTACACTATCTTTTGCTACTATTTTAGCATCTATTGGCTGTATGTAGTAGTTAGTGTTCGCCAGTTCGAAAGAGTATATCTGTTGTCCTGCATTAAATAACATTAAAGGCCATAAATATTAAATGTGATACAAGCCAACTACAACTATAAAGTTTTAGTTAAATTAGCTATATGGGTTACATAAACTTCAGTTGGAATACACTCGTGTCATACAACAGTAATGGCCAACAATCTAGAATTGCCACATGAACCCTAAGGAACGCGTGAAAAACACTATTTTATAACCAACCATTTGATTCCAACATATTAAGTCTTTTATCACGAATGTATTTTTTACAATGAAGAGCATAAATATTCGTCATTTTAGTGTCCCCAAGTAATGCGGAGAGTTTGTCAATAGCCACTTTATTGTCCCTTAGTAATCTAGGGGGTAGACACTTGAAAATACTTACCTTTTCCTAGCACAAGTTCATGTTAAAATAACTTATAGCTTATTCTTTGGCTCAAGAAATTCCAACATCCTATGGCGCCCTAGTTTGTACTCACCAGTTTAATAAATTTAGTCCTTTTTTATTTTTATTTAATATAAATAAAATAGACAAAAACAAATTACCATAAACTTATAAAATATTCTTAGAGCATAAATACCGAAAACAAGCAGCCGCTTCCTACGGCGTCATATATACACGCTTAAACGTAATAAAACATCTAAACAAACGCCATAAAATATATTCACTTACATATACATATAATATATACATTTAAATGTATCCTCGGATATCCTTAAGTTTCAAAATAATAATAAAAAAATTTAGACTTGCAACAAAGTTTTAGTGAATGCAGGTTCATTTACTCTGCTGAAACCAAAAAAAAAAATGGGGAAAAAAAGGCGAACAAAATATAACATTATTTGCATATTAAAGTTTGAGTATGTGTGTGTTTATTAGAATAGATCAAAAAATAAAATGTTAGATTTCATCTTTAAAATAGGATTTTCATCTTTTACCCATCTCTTTTATGGAATGATTTTGTCATTGCCTGCATATAAGTTCCCTTCAGAACAGGTTTTTAATGAACCAAAAATGATCAGTCTCATAAGAATCTGTCTATATTGCCAATAAATCGGTAAAAAATCAAGTCATTAAGAGTAATTCGTCTAAGACCTATAAAAGTCTATATATTCTGGGTCCTTATTAGATTCTAAGACGATCTACCCATGTCCGTCCGCCCGTCTGTTTGTCTGTCCGTTAAACACACAGCAGAGTCCAAACGGGGCACAGTGGGGCAGAATGGAAATTTTTTGGAAATAAATCTGGCATTTCTAAACGGCTGATCCGATCGGGATAAAATTTGGCGTGAGCGTAGCCAAGGAGTATTCGAGTTTAAGTTTTGAAGATGAACCCTGCAGATGCCCCAGGGACGGCGCTGTGGGGGCTCAAAGTAGGGTACCTACGACATGTAAAATTTTTAAACTCGTGCCATTTTTTTGTTTTTCACCCAAATACAAAGATTTTTATATTTTGTGAAAGCGCTCGACGAGATCTTGAAAAAACATGCTTGGACATACTACTTATCTCTTATAATATCCGAGTTATAGGCATTTAAAAATTTAGTGATACAAAATTTACCATACATTGGTCCGCCTTTTTTTGAATACCGGGCGTAATTTTGGACCAAATGGACTCAATTCTTGTTAGTTAGACAACAAAATTTCCAATAATATACAAAAAATTTCAGATCAATATCGTTTACAGATCCAAAAATATACGTTTTTTAATTTAAAAATTCAAAAAATTTTAGATTTTTGGCGTTTTTTTTGCCAAAAATGTGTCTTAACTCTTTTATTAATAAAATAAAATTTTTATTAAGAACATATAACAATTTTATAGTTTTCTAAAAGGTATCTTTACGCAGAACGCTTTGGCGTAAAAAACTTGTCCTATTTTTTGAAAATGTTGCCACTGCGTCCTTCCGAATATGACCTATTTTTTATCAAAACTTCAACTTTGGGCGACATGTTCTAAAATCCCAAAGCTGGGATCAGAAAACTGAAAGCAGTTTTGGAAACCCCAATATGTTTTCTATTTACTCCAAAAGTATTTTCCCAGCCCTGAAAGAAATGTGGACCCTATGGGCAAAAAAGTAAAAAATCCCATTTTTGGGATTTTCATTCCTATTTTTGGGAATTGCGGGATGCCCTTTGACCTTTTCAATTTTTTTTTGCATATTCTTATTTGAAATGACAAATTTAACAAGCGTTGAAAATTTCATTGAGTTTTGTTCATAAATAAAGATTTTGTCATATATTACATATTTGTTTAATTTCTAAAACTATGATTTATATCAAAATTTTAATAGGATCGCAGATAGCTACAACAATTTAGTCCATATTTATCCCTTAATATCATTTTTTAGTTAGATATGGAAATTCTCGACCCTTTACAAAAAATTTCAAGCCAATATCTCAATTACATTCAAAAATATGTTCATTTAAACCTGTGTCCTTTAATTTCATCTTTTTCATATTTTAGTATTATGTATGACAGAACATACATTTGGTGTTGAATAAAATATTTGGACAATTTTTAAAAATTATTTAGTTAATTATTTTATTATAATATTGTATATAAAATAAAAAAAATTATAATTTTATTATGAGCCACGCACAACAACACCTAAATCACCCCACACAAACCACCTTTCCCGCCCACCGAAATATAAAACACAATTTAATACAATATCATCAGTTAGTATAATAGCTTTTTTTATTTGAACTGTTTATCTTAAACATAATACAATTAATTCTTACAACCTACTTATATAGTTAATTCCTAACACTACTTATTTTCTATAAAATAATCTGTCATATCGGTATACATATCCAGAAGGTAATATAAGTCCTTTAAATCTTCCTTGTTTTGAGATGATAGATTTTCATAACAAATCCATCTTTTTCGCATAGTTGAAAGAACAGGATCAGAAGATAGAAGTAAACTATTAAAAATATCTTCATTCTGTGATTGCCTGGAGCATTTTCTTGAGCTGAATAGTTGAACATGCTTAAAATCTCGATTCCTCGCTTCCTGGGCTTCTTCTGTTAACTCTCCAAGTGGAAGAATATTCGATTCAATTATTATTTGACCATGACACAATACTTTATGTACTGTTGTTGTTAGTTCCCTCCATGGATACAGAGATACAAGTAATTTAGAAATTTCAGATGTGTATTCCCCAAATCGATTTTCATTAATTTTATGTTTACTATTCAGTGCCATTAAAATAGTTTTAACTCTTCGAAGCAACTCCTTGTCGATTCCAGTTATTTTTGAAGTAATTTCAAAATCACGAAAAAACCTTCTCTACGTATTACCGTCATTTGTACTACCGCAACTTGAAAGTGGTTTGTCGATGTTTAATCCCATCTGAACTTTAAATTCTTCTTGGATTCTGCTTTTTTCCGCAGCTCTCAGTTCTTTCAATTCTTCATTATTTTTTGTTGATTTAGTAGGATAGTTTGTTTTTTTTTCCTGGATCGCCTTGTATGATGGTAATATATTGTGTCCTTTTTCATGCAGAGCTTTCCTTAATATTTGGTACTTATTTCGACTGAGACCCAGTTCCAACATAAGCGCTATTGCTTCCTCTTCAGTAAAATTTGATTATGATGTTGGAGTTGGTATACTTTACACAATTCGCTTAAGTCGTTTTGGTGATGCATTAGGAAGAATAGTTGCAATATGTACGACATCCATATGTTGGTTTTCCTTTTTCAGCATTTCGTTAAATGTATCAGCAATTTCCTCATTTGAGATTGAAAAAAGTTTTTGTGTGACCCTCTTTTTTTTTACCTTGAACATAAGTCTTCGTATGACTTGCAAGGCGCTCCTGTTGATGTGTTGTAAGTTGAGATTTCCGTAGTAGTTTCCATCCAACTACAAAATTTTAATCGAAATTTCTTTTGATTTCCATCCACAGACTTACTTTTTACATCAAAAAGTTTTAAAAAGTTTTCAATTTTTGATATGCCTGTTTTGTCTACTTTTCTACTATATGTAGTTTTTATATAATTTGAAATGTCTTCAATTCTTTCTGGCGGAACACAACTCTTCGTACTTTACGGAACACAACTCTTCGTACTTTAATGTAATCTTCATTGTAGATTTATTAAATATGGTACTTAAAATCTGAGAAGTTTACTTATATACCAATTCTTGTCATCTCCGATACAGGTATTCCAAAGTAAAAAATTACGAATTGTCTACCTATTAACATTTAGGACTATATTACTATAACCTGTAATTCAGTCATTGATATTTCTTATTAGTGAATGAATCGAAATTATCATTACCTGTATATTTTTACCTACATGATCATAAACGAAACAGAACGAAATGATCTGTCGAAAAAATTTAGGTAACAAATAGTTATAAATTTTTGAAAATTTAAGCATAATAGGACCTTTCAATTATAAGGATAAGCAAACAAATAGAAAATAGGTAAATATAAGATTTAAATATGTGCTGTCATACTTAATACTAAAATATGAAAAAGATGAAATTAAAGGACACAGGTTTAAATGAACATATTTTTGAATGTAATTGAGATATTGGCTTGAAATTTTTTGTAAAGGGTCGAGAATTTCCATATCTAACAAAAAAATGATATTAAGGGATAAATATGGACTAAATTGTTGTAGCTATCTGCGATCCTATTAAAATTTTGATATAAATCATAGTTTTAGAAATTAAACAAATATGTAATATATGACAAAATCTTTATTTATGAACAAAACTCAATGAAATTTTCAACGCTTGTTAAATTTGTCATTTCAAATAAGAATATGCAAAAAAAAAATTGAAAAGGTCAAAGGGCATACCGCAATTCCCAAATATAGGAATGAAAATCCCAAAAATAGGATTTTTTACTTTTTTGCCCATAGGGTCCACATTTCTTTCAGGGCTGTGAAAATACTTTTGGAGTAAATAGAAAACATATTGAGGTTTCCAAAACTGCTTTCAGTTTTCTGATGCCAGCTTTGGGATTTTAGAACATGTCGCCCAAAGTTGAAGTTTTGATAAAAAATAGGTCATATTCGGAAGGACGCAGTGGCAACATTTTCAAAAAATAGGACAAGTTTTTTACGCCAAAGCGTTCTGCGTAAAGATATCTTTTAGAAAACTATAAAATTGTTATATGTTCTTAATAAAAATTTTATTTTATTAATAAAAGAGTTAAGACACATTTTTGGCAAAAAAACGCCAAAAATCTAAAATTTTTTGAATTTTTAAATTAAAAAACGTATATTTTTGGATCTGTAAACGATATTGATCTGAAATTTATATATTATTGGAAATTTTATTGTCTAACTAACAAGAAAAAATTGAGTCCATTTGGTCCAAAATTACGCCCGGTATTCAAAAAAAGGCGGACCAAGGTATGGTAAATTTTGTATCACTAAATTTTTAAATGCCTATAACTCGGATATTATAAGAGATAAGTAGTATGTTCAAGCATGTTTTTTCAAGATCTCGTCGAGCGCTTTCACAAAATATAAAAATCTTTGTATTTGGGTGAAAAAATGAAAAAAAATGGCACGAGTTTAAAAATTTTACATGTTGTAGGTACCCTACTTTGAGCCGCCACAGCGCCGTCCCTGGGGCATCTGCAGGGTTCATCTTCAAAACTTAAACTCGAATACTCCTTGGCTACGCTCACGCCAAATTTTATCCCGATCGGATCAGCCGTTTAGAAATGCCAGATTTATTTCCAAAAAATTTCCATTCTGCCCCACTGTGCGGGGTCAGCTAGAACAAATTTTGCACAGATATTTCTCGTTAATGCAGGTTGTTTGGTAATGAAAATGGGCAATATTGGTCCACGATTTCGCCTAGCCCCCATATAAGGTCCCCTTCAGAAACTTTAACGCGATGAAACCTTATGAAGATCGGTTCATAATTGTTCAGAAAATTACTTTAACGCTCACAACTGACTTAATAATTACAGTGTAGTGGTGAAATTTATCATAATTTCTCTCTAAAGGCCCTATTCCATAATCACTCTGATGTATATATTAATTTCGAATAGTAAAATTCAGTATATATCAAAAATTTTACGGCACAAAATTTTATGGTGGGTATAGAAGATTCGGCCGAATATAATACTCATAATTGTTTATTATAAATTAGTCACTTTTCCGAGTGACTAATGGTTCGGTCCATAATTGACTGAAATACTCATAAAAGGTTCCCTGTTAATGAAGAATAACATTTTCTCAATTCGACCGTTTTTCCATCCGTCGATCCGTCCTTACGTCAATCAGTCTAATAGAATAGTCTTTTGAAAATAATTTTCTGAAGACCCCAGATATCTTCAGGATCCTTATAATTTTATCAGAAATTCTTTCGAGAAGTTTGTTATTTAAAGTCGGTCCATAAGTAAGACGAGTAATTTTCCCAAACTATCTATGAAAGTATTTCTATAGCATTTTTTTGAAATTTTTGATCTTATTCGAATCATTTATGACTCTTCTGCGCGATTGAAATGATCAACATGCGCTAATTTTCTGATCATAAATGATACTATCGTCGGGAGAAAATTGTACCCTATTTGCGACTCTTCTACAAGAATTTTTCATGAGCCCCACTTCCGATCAGCTCCGTCTCATTTTTGTATCTTTTTTTTTTGAGTCGAAATACAGGTCGTTTTAGAGTCTTTTTCGAATCATATTTTTATCACCTTTGAGTCATTTTTATGTCTGTTATAAACAAATGCAGTAATACAGAAAACAGTTTTTGATCTTCCATCTGAGCGATATATAATAACAAAATAAATGTATAAACAATCATATTTCGAACATCTGGATGATATATTTATGATTGTTGTACATTTTGTTATTGTTTTTCCCAATAAATGACATTTTAATAAGTAATTGGCATGTGTATTTTTTACGCTCGCTAAGAAAATAAGGTGTTCTAGAACTTTATGTGGAACTTGTGAAGTGCTAATCGCGGTTTTTTATAGAAATCGGAGTGAATTATGTCCATCCGTATGTCCGTCCGTCCGTCTGCCTGTCTGTCTGTCTGTCTGTCTGTCTGTCTGTCTGTCTGTCTCTCTGTTTGTCTGTCTGTCTGTCAGTCTATCTGTCTATCTGTCTGTCTATTATATTATATCTTAAAATAAATATTTCATCTTGGTATGTTGCAATCCCGGGGTATAATACTAATACCTCTAGTCTGCCGGGACTGTAAACTGCTGATGATCAAATGTATCCTCGATCGTTCCTTGGAATGATTTGACATGGAGTCGAATCAGAGAACCACATAATCTGATACTAAGGGTGACCAGTTGCCCGTATGACTTTGTCTTGGTTAGTTAGTTGGTTGAGGATCTTTCGGGATCCACGTAGTGATTGTGGTTGAAACCCAAACTAGCGGGAAGGGGTGCTTGGTTAAAAGATTGATACACGGTGACATATGGATTAACAAAATGTTGGATTTGAGCTAATAATGCAACGATTGGTATCTAATAGATGAGAGGGATTCTGAGTTGTATCTGTGGAGATGTCGGAATGACGGATGGAGTGACGGTTGAAGTGGCGGAGGAGTTGTTGAGACGTGGGCGAAATTGTTAATACCTTAATCTTAAATTTATCGGCGAGTTTCCTTCATGGTTGTGTTAGAGTTTACTCTAAACATGCTCAACTTATCACAGTAGGTCCTTGTGGCCACTGAAATGAGTCTGACTAAATAAATATAGATCTGTGTTTTTCGATCCCCCACTGATGGCTTACATCTCTAGGTGATGTTGGCGTAACAACACAGTCATCTCAGTAGTGTGATTGGGCTACTTTAGGAGGTCCAGGAATTCACTGGGTGATTCTTAAGATGATGAGAATGTTTGTAAGAACAGAGCATCCCTCATAGTATCAATGGGATGTTTTCACCTGATGTTGGTTCCGCCCCTTCTATCGGCTCTAAACAGTGATTGCCTTTTCCTTTGTCGGAGTATGACTCATGACACCTGTCATTCCTCAACGGGGCTACTATGGCAAGAGATTGGATAGCTCGAGTATTGGATAGCTTGAGTAAATTGCTTCAGGAAAATCTGTAGAAAATTTTTGGATCTTCCTAATGATATGGACAAATTTATATTAGTCGTAGTGTGTGTAGGGATATAATGTGAGTATTTTTGGTTGAATTGACCACAAATTGTAGCCAAGGTGATGTTGTTATTAGCTTTAGCTACTATATTAAGATATAGAGCATACTTGGTTGTATGAAAAGTATGGTACAATTTTGAATGTTTTAGTTCATATTTAAAAGTCAATAATTCTTAAGAGTCTTTGTTGGGAAACATGCTGCATTAAACATTTTTAAAATTATATTGAAAGGTATTTAGAATTCGTTTTTACCCAACATATGACTCCTACAAACAAACAAAAATATTAAAAACTAAAACAGCATACTAAAAGATACTATGATAGGGATACACGTGTTTAACTGCATGTATCATTAGGTCTTTTTTTTCTCTCAGCAACTATCTAATAAAAACCCCTAAGGAATTTTGAGTGTTTATATAAAATACAACAAATTTAGAAAAAAAAAAAAAAAAAAAAAAACATTATGAAATTCGAAGACAAATGAAGTGGAATAATAATTAAGAACGTGTTGATATTATAAATTTACACGTGATTTAAAACGAAACCATAAGATAATTTTGAAAAAAAAAAAATATTAAAAATATATAAACAATTTTAAAAACTATCATGCTAGAAAAATATATAATCAACCCTTTTTTCCCTTACAAAATTAACAATTCCTTAGTTTTTAATTTATAGTGTCTATAGTCATAGTTAAAACAGGTTTTTCCTTTTAACAACTTCAACCCTTTTTACTCGTCTGTACTTACACTTGGCATAGACAGCAGCATCCTTTTGGTAATGTCTTGCCGCTTGGTCATTAGTAAATAAATTCTACTGTCCAGTTTTTCTTATCCTTTTTAATGTTTTCTTATTTTCTTTTTTTGGGTAGAAAATTGTCTGTGTGAATTTTTATTAAAAAATGTTGCTTTACTTCAGCATCTTTTCCAAGAACATCTTCTAAATCAGGTTTAGTTTTTTTAATTTTTTTTTGGATTGAGCATCTTGCAGGACAAATAATGAACTTTTGGGTTGAAGTTTAAAGGTGACTGTCCGAGATAAAGAACAGGATGCAAGTAAAGGATTTTTATAGTTTGGTTGGGAGATGGTAAAATATGTAAGATAAATAGTGTGAGAAAATTTATGGAATTTTTGGAATGCTTGTGAATGATATATTGTTTTTTTAAAAAATAACGAACTTTTTAAGGAATTTTATTTAAAATATGAGACTAGTTTTTGTACTATTTTTTGATGATTAGTCTATGGACTAGCCTTTGGAATAGTTTATAGACTAGTCTATGGATTATAGTATTGCATAGTCTATTCTATGGACTACTCTATAGTCTGTTATATAGACTAGTCTATAGTCTAGTATATGGACTAGCCTATTGACTAGTCTATGGATTATTCTTTTGTACTAGTTTTTGGAATAGTTTATGAACTAGTCTATTGATTAGTATACTTAGCAGTACTAGTCTTTGGAATAGTTTATTGACTAGTATATTGACAAATATATTGAATAGCCCATTGATTAGTCTATCGACTATCCTATTGACTAGCCTACTGACTATCATATTGACTAACTTATTGACTAGTTTATTGTCACACCTATTGACAAGTATATTGACTAGTCTATTGATTACTATATTGAATAATAAATTAGTCCATTGACTAGACTATTTATTGACTACATTATTGTCTAGTATATTGACTAGTCTGTGGAATAATATATTGGTTACTATACTGACTGCTCTATGGACTAGTATGTACTTATAGTAGACAAGTCTATGGTTTATTGTGTAGTTCTTTTATTAGTCTATCAACTATTCTGTGAACTAGTATATGGACAAGTTTTTTTATTCAAATTTCTATTGAATAGTCCTTTTGCTAGTATTTCGATGAGTTTATGAAGTAAACTATTGTCAAGTAGGGTTCTATAGTTGAAACGAAAAGTCGACTTTTCGACTTTTTGCATTTAGTTAAAAGTTATTTTATGAAAAGTCGATTTTTCGACTTTTTCCGACTTTTCGACTTTTTCCGACTTTTTCCGACTTTTCGATTTTTTTCGACTTTTTGACTATTTTCGACAATTTTTTGACTTTTAAGAGTTAAGAGTTTTTCCGACTAATTTAGAGTTTTTGACATTTTTTCCACTTTTTTAAAATTTTCGACTATTTTTACTTTTTCTACTATTTTCGAGTTTTCGAATTTTTTCGACTTTTCGACTTTTTTCGACTTTTCGATAGTCGAGATGATAGTCGAGTTATCGACTTTTTGGAACAGAATAGTCGAATTCAACTTTTCGACTTTTTTCGACAAAAAGTGGATTGTTCGACTATTCGAAAGTCGATTTATAGAACCCTATTGTCAAGTCAGTGAACTAGTCCAGTAAGTAGTCTATTGTGTGTTTTTGTTGTTATCTTTCCAGAGTTCTTCATAAAAAGGTTTTACCGTGCGTTTAATGTCTTTGAATTTTTTCTACTAGTTCATCAACGGATACAAACAGAACCACTTTAGATTCTTATATATCAATCTTGGAACTAGTGACTACGCCAATACTTATGGAAGACAATCTGTAAATGATGTGGTTCTAAATTACAACCAAAGAATTTTCAACGAACCAGTTCTTCGTCATCAATTTTAAATAAAATTAAAATAAAACAAGTAAGAGTTCTATATTCGGCTGTGCCGAATCTTATATACCCTTCAACATGATGTGTTAAATAGAATATCCAGTACAAATAGCCAGAATAGCCAGAATAGCCAGTACAAAAAATCAAAAATCACTTATAAAATTAAAATATTTAATTTCGTGTTTCTAGGTTCAATATTATAGAAAATTCAAAATATACTTTTTGTAAAGCGAAAAAGTACCAAAACGTCCCCTTTTATGTGTTCTCACCTAATCCGGGCTCTACATACTTATTTTCATGTTTCTAGGTTCAATATTATTAATTTCATGTTTTTAGCCAACTTCGTTCGTAACGTGACGACATGCTCAGCTTTGTTTTTATAAACAATAAAAACTGATTTCAATAAACATACAGACGGACAGACAGACAGACGGACAGGCAGATATACAGACAGACAGACAGATAGACAGACAGACAGACAGACAGACAGACAGACAGACAGACGGATGTAGCTTAATCAACTCCGCTACCTACACCCTTCACGAAGGTGAAGGGTATAATTATAGTATACCGATTGACTCAGAATCACTTTCTGAGTCGATTTAACGATGTCCGTTCATTCCTAAAAAATAATGGATTTTATCTAAATTTTTATTTTATATAATTAAATTTTTTTATTATTATTCATATATTTTTAATTAATTTTAATATTAAGTTAATTTAAAATTAAATTATATCTTTATTAACTTCATAGGCAATAAGTTAATTTTTAACTGCTATAGCTTTTATTTTCATTTCTTAATTCAAATCAAATTTTCCGTTACAAATGTATGCGTTATTATCCTTGTCTTAACAACCCTCTCTAAGCAATCCTTTTACTGTTTTAGTTAAGCTACCAACCCACAGATGTCATTAGTAGTCCTAGGATAAGGCAGTGTTTAATTATCCTTTATCCTGTAAAGAGAAATAAATAACATAAAAACAAAAAGTTAATGTTAGGGGTGTTTACTCGTTCTCTTTATTAACTAACTTAAATAAACAATAAAATTAAATACATATATGGATAATGCGTGGATAAAATAATAATTAGAAATGTTTTCTTATTGGACTGAGAAAGGATTAGAACAGGGTGTTGCGTATAATAACTTAAGGAATTTTAAGGAAAATCTATATATATATAAATGAATGTGTGTTTGTTTGTATGTTTGAACGTTATAGACTACTAAACGGCTGAACCGATTTTCTTCAAATTTTCACAGCGTGTTCCTGCACGTCTGGAATAGATAATGGGCTACTTTTTATTTTGAAATTCCAAGTGGGCGGGGAGCCACGCCTATATTAAAAAAATATGAAATGCGTATATTTGAGATAATATAACAGTTAGAGTCCTCAATTTTTATCGGAGCCACTTTAGTATCAATAAGATTATTTATGACAAAAAGTAGGCGGACTAGCATTAGGGGGCGTGGCACCTCCCATATAAATCTTGGAAACTATTACAGTTAGAATCTTAAAATTTTGCACCAATAACTTTAACATCCATTTAAACATTTTGGGTAATAAATTGGCGGACTACCCGTGAGGGGGGCGGCACCTCCCATATTAATTAAATACAATAATTCGTTTATCTGGGAAACTAATGGAACTAAATTCTTCAAATTTTGCACGAAGAACTTAAATATTCATCTGAACAATTTGGAGGAAAAAAAGCGGACTTTCATCTAGGGGGCTTGAAGCCCCCACATGTATTAAATAGAAAAATTCGTATATCTGAGAAACTATTAGAGCTAGAATCTTAAATTTTTACTTGAAGAATTTTGACATTCACCTGAACATTTAGAGTATAACGGGCGGACTTTCAATGGGGAACTTTACACCTCCCATATGAATTAAATATAAAATTTCGTTTATCTGGGAAACTAATAGAACTTGATTCTTAAAATTTTGCACAAATTATTTTAATATTCATCTGAACATTTTGGGGAGAAAGTGCGGGCTTTCATCTGGGGACCTTGAAGCCCCCACTGAAAAACTATTAGAGCTAGAATCTTAAAATTTCACATGAAGAACTTGGAGAACATTTAGAGAATAACGGGCGGACTTTCAATGGGTGGCTTGGCACCACATATATGAATTAATTACAAAATTTCGTGTATCTTAGAAACCCTTATATTCTTCAAATTTTTCATAGATAGATAGAAATTGGCGATAGATAGAAACAGGCGAACTTGCAATAATTTGCTTGATATCTCTCATATGTAACATATTGTAAATCTAGAAAACTATTGTAGTTAGAAACTTCAAAATCGTTAAGTGGGTTGTTTATTTATAAGTATTGCTTTTAGGGTAGCAAAGTACATTGGGTATAGCTAGTATTTAATAAAAAATTAAAAATTGTTTAACACTTTTCCTAATTACATATATGTACATATATAAATGTTTTAAACGACATTGAAAATGTTTTCAAGAGCTTTCATATACATAATACTAAAATAGTGCATATTGTCTTTGTAAGAAATATGAAAAAAACGAAACATGTAGGAAATTATAGTCAGGCGTGGTCGATCATATGATACCCTACACCATTTATGAGAATTAAATGTCATTTATCTTTTACTAGAATGCTCTGAGTGCTTCGCTACCCTATCCATAAGGTATCATTTAAAGAATGGTAAAGTACCGAAGAATACCTACTTAAAGATTTTTATTCAGTCAGGACCATGCATGTTCAAAATGATGTTTCTTTTTTTAGAAGTTTCGAAAAGTACAATTTGAGAGATAAAAAGCACTAAAAAGCTCTATCCTAAAGAACCTTATTCAATAAGAATCGTCTATGTTTAGTAATCATTTGTTTTGGATTAATATTATAGAATATCATTTGAAGAAAGAAAAAGTACCAAAAGTGGAAAGTACTAATAAAGAGACTACCATTTTCCCCCTTTTCGCCAAAGAATAGACTTTTTCAAGAATTAAGTTTACAAAATATTCCGTATTTATATCTACTCTATATTACAGATAAAACTCAAATGATTCAAATCTGCATTCATTTGTTTCAGAAAAATTGTGTTTTCTAAAAGTACCGAACAATTTACCCTAATTTGCTCCTATATAGTAGGCCTTAGTACCCGAATTCCAAAATAATATACCAATAGCCTATTTTGTGTGAGTACATTAACTATTTTTTTTTTAAATTTTGTAAAAATTGGCTCAATTAGTTCGAATAAATTTAAATTTCCATTTTCCCTCTTTTTGGTACCTTTTTCCCCAATGAAATACCTAATATTTTGTTTCAATAAATATAACAGAGTTAGTACGTAATTTAATATGTATACATCAATAAATAGAAAAGGTTTTCTTAATGTGCTAAAAAAGTACCTAAAATATAGTTTTTTCCCTTTTACACCCAAAAAGGACTGAATTTTAAAAAAAGTACGAAACAGACGTCTCATAATTTTTGAAGATATATCCAAAATATTTATAAAAATTTTATTAAGTTTATTAGTTAAAAAGATATAAACCTAAAGTTATAAACGGTACCAAAATCACCTTTGTTACACATTTTCACCCCTTAAAAGTACGAATTTTAAAAAAGTACCAGACACCCATCTGCTCATTTTAGGAGTAGATACAGGTGCGTTTAAAATGTTTCTTGTTTATGTACAAATTTCCAAAAATCCCTCCTTAGTGGATCTGCATAACCAAAAACACATCTACTGTCAAAATTTTATGATTCTAGATGTTTAAGCAATTGATAGATGAAAACTGATTTTCTAAAAGAGGCTTTATAGGGTGACCGGAGGAAAATATAAAGCGATCCTCACAAGTCTTTCTAAGTGAATTATAGATATTTAATTCACTTTCTGATGGGAGTTTTGTATGTGGGCTAGGGTCAAATGATGCCCGATCATCAGGGCCAGGGTAGTAGTTTTATACTAGTTGTGCCGTTTTTTTTCTCTCGAAATACGAGTATACTAAACATAATTATGAGCTCAAAAGACCAAATCGGAAGGTCCGGTTGTATGGGGACTAGGTGCAATAATGGACCGATTTCAATCAACATCAATAGGGTTCATTCTTGGGATATGTATTAATCGAATCAGAAATTTTTTCTCAAAATTAGACTTTTTTATTCTTTGATCAATCAAATTCAGAGTGACCTATGAAATTCGGAATTCAAAGATTTATTTAAATCAGATTAACCGCTTTTTTCGAAATTTCCCAAAAAATCTAATTAAATCTATTAAACTTAAACATTGCAACAAAAACATCACCCCATTCCTAACTTTAAATACAAATTTGCAAACAATCTCTTTTATCTTTAACATGATGTCAACCAAATTTTTAAAAATACATCTTTTCTGTTTTAAATTTTTTCATTTCAGCATAAAATTGTAAGTTTACCTGTTAAATATTTTATTTTTATCCACTACTTACATTTAATTAAATTAAACCGGAAAGACATAGCAAGTAAGGATGAGGATAGCAAAAAAAGCAAGGAAATGGAGAAATAAACAAAAACCCACAACACCTACTCATACTTCTTCTTAACATGAAAATACTTAACCAAACATTTAGCCCACACTAGCATAGATAAGAAGTACAACGAACTACAACTACTACAACTCACTACTGGATACGGACATGAGCAAGCGGCAGTGGCAGTGAAATGCTCCTTCCTTGTATGTTATTGGCGAAGAAGCTGGAACCCAGCCAAGTAACCTCAAGTCAAGCCAACCAAACGTAAAACAGCCAGCCAAAGAATAGCCAAGCAATTTCAAATCCTGTTTATTTTTGCAAAAGGCGGTGTAGAAAATACTACAAGTATAGTAAAAAAACACTATGGAAAATAAGCAAGAAGTAAAAGAAAATAATATTAAAATAAAATAGAGAAAAAGATTAAAACAATTTGAATTTACCAACCAAGCAAATGTATTACAAACACACACACACACACCCTAGCACACAAACAATTTGAAAATACTTATTTACACATACAAACTTATCATGGAAAGGAAATGAATGTAAAGAACAAGAAGAATTTCTAAATGATTTTATACTTTAGAAAAAAAAAAAAAAAAGAACGTTAACTGGTTTTTGTATTTCTTTATTAAAATTATATATGGAAATAAAAAAAGATGTCCAGCTCCGCCCATATTAAAAATAAGATTAAAATGTATTTTCTATATATGTGTGTGTGTATGTGGAAATATGTAGAAAACGTACATTAAAACTAAAGAAAAAACCAAATAGTATTTGAAAAATAACATTAAGACGACCACTCTTCTTCCTTCAGTGACCTGCCGTCACTGTCAAGGATGTGGAAACTTTAAAAGTTTGCTGATGCAGCTATAACCGTAAAAAGAAATGAAAGCCAATGTTAGTAAAATGTTCTAAAAAAACTAAAGATAAATATTTAAATGGACACTTAAAAACAAACCCTGACATTTTTCTTTTGGAACTAGGAAAAAAATTCAACAAAACTACATACATAAGACAAATGTATAAAAAAGTCATGGTATAAGTCGACCAGGTTTAAACTGAACTTAAACTAGAACTTGAACTGAACTAGAACTGAACTAGAACTGAACTAGAACTGAACTAGGACTGAACTAGAACTGATCTAGAACTGAACTAGAACTGAACTAGAACTAGAACTGAACTAGAACTGAACTAGAACTGAACTAGAACTGAACTAGAACTGAACTAGAACTAGAACTGAACTAGAACTGAACTAGAACTGAACTAGAACTGAACTAGAACTAGAACTGAACTAGAACTGAACTAGAACTAGAACTGAACTAGAATGAACTAGAACTGAACTAGAAGAACAGAACTGAACTAGAACTGAACTAGAACTGAACTAGAACTGAACTAGAACTGAACTAGAACTGAACTAGAACTGAACTAGAACTGAACTAGAACTGAACTAGAACTGAACTAGAACTGAACTAGAACTGAACTAGAACTGAACTAGAACTGAACTAGAACTGAACTAGAACTGAACTAGAACTGAACTAGAACTGAACTAGAACTGAACTAGAACTGAACTAGAACTGAACTAGAACTGAACTAGAACTGAACTCTGAACTAGAACTGAACTAGAACTGAACTAGAACTGAACTAGAACTGAACTAGAACTGAACTAGAACTGAACTAGAACTGAACTAGAACTGAACTAGAACTGAACTAGAACTGAACTAGAACTGAACTAGAACTGAACTAGAACTGAACTAGAACTGAACTAGAACTGAACTAGAACTGAACTAGAACTGAACTAGAACTGAACTAGAACTGAACTAGAACTGAACTAGAACTGAACTAGAACTGAACTAGAACTGAACTAGAACTGAACTAGAACTGAACTAGAACTGAACTAGAACTGAACTAGAACTGAACTAGAACTGAACTAGAACTGAACTAGAACTGAACTAGAACTGAACTAGAACTGAACTAGAACTGAACTAGAACTGAACTAGAACTGAACTAGAACTGAACTAGAACTGAACTAGAACTGAACTAGAACTGAACTAGAACTGAACTAGAACTGAACTAGAACTGAACTAGAACTGAACTAGAACTGAACTAGAACTGAACTAGAACTGAACTAGAACTGAACTAGAACTGAACTAGAACTGAACTAGAACTGAACTAGAACTGAACTAGAACTGAACTAGAACTGAACTAGAACTGAACTAGAACTGAACTAGAACTGAACTAGAACTGAACTAGAACTGAACTAGAACTGAACTAGAACTGAACTAGAACTGAACTAGAACTGAACTAGAACTGAACTAGAACTGAACTAGAACTGAACTAGAACTGAACTAGAACTGAACTAGAACTGAACTAGAACTGAACTAGAACTGAACTAGAACTGAACTAGAACTGAACTAGAACTGAACTAGAACTGAACTAGAACTGAACTAGAACTGAACTAGAACTGAACTAGAACTGAACTAGAACTGAACTAGAACTGACTAGAACTGAACTAGAACTGAACTAGAACTGAACTAGAACTGAACTAGAAACTACTGAACTAGAACTAACTAGAACTGAACTAGAACTGACTAGAAACTGAACTAATAGAACTGAACTAGAACTGAACTAGAACTGAACTAGAACTGAACTAGAACTGAACTAGAACTGAACTAGAACTGAACTAGAACTGAACTAGAACTGAACTAGAACTGAACTAGAACTGAACTAGAACTGAACTAGAACTGAACTAGAACTGAACTAGAAACTGAACTAGAACTGAAACTAGAACTGAACTAGAACTGAACTAGAACTGAACTAGAACTGAACTAGAACTGAACTAGAACTGAACTAGAACTGAACTAGAACTGACTAGAACTGAACTAGAACTGAACTAGAACTGAACTAGAACTGAACTAGAACTGAACTAGAAAATAAAGTTTGGATTAAGATTTGAACCTAGTCTGTATAAAGACTCTCAATATTTTTTTACTTATTCATACGTAACTAATGCATTCTCTAAATTAAATTTCTGTGAGAAATGTAGTAACAATTTAAGTTTGCTTGTGGTTGTTAGAATTGATGGTGCTTGTGTTGGTAACAGAAGAGAAAAAATATCCAAATTTTAGCAATGTATTTAGTTTTAATCTAAAGAAAGAACGATATAGAAAAAGAAATTTCATTAAATTATATGTATCTGTATGTGTAAGTTTTTTTTTACATATGCATATTTATGTATATAATAGCCTTAAGCTATCAAGGCAAATGTTATTAAAATGTGTACTTTTTTCTATTTGTTTTCTAATTTTTATATTTTAATCCTATAAGAAGCAATAGATTTATTAGATGACATTAAAAACTTTTTATTTAAATTCAGCATCAAAAAGGATCGCTTTGTCGCCCATAAATCATATAAAGCCTAGAGGCTATGATAATATGAAAGGAAAATTGCACCCAACTGGTGGTTGGACCTCATTAATTCCAACCTAATCTGGCTAAAAGACACAAGAAGAGCGTAAAAAGTTATGTGATTAGTTTTAAAAATGAAAATATTTATTAACAGTTTTCCATTTCCTTTGTTTCTTAATGGGTTATCAATCCGACAAAAACAATTTACCATGAATTGCAAAATAAAGAAAGGAAGAAATAAAAAAAAATTAAAAAAAAAATCAGAAAACTTGTAGAGTGTAAAAAATATCAAAAATTCATAGCATTGTTATAGAAGTTTTAGGCCATAAGCATGTAATCGAATGACTTCGATAAAAACCTTAATGGTTATGAACTTTGAGACTGTGGCAGCAAATTTTAAATGCTGACAAGTACTCCAGATTCAACACATCCATACTTATGTATATGTGGACAGAAGTACAGTATTAGTGATATGCATACCCTGCAGTTCTAGTTTAGTAATAGTTGAGTTCTAGTTCAGTTCTAGTTCGGTTATCAGTTCTAGTTCAGTTCTAGTTCAGTTCTAGTTCAGTTCTAGTTCAGTTCTAGTTCAGTTCTAGTTCAGTTCTAGTTCAGTTCTAGTTCAGTTCTAGTTCAGTTCTAGTTCAGTTCTAGTTCAGTTCTAGTTCAGTTCTAGTTCAGTTCTAGTTCAGTACTAGTTCAGTACTAGTTCAGTTCTAGTTCAGTTCTAGTTCAGTTCTAGTTCAGTTCTAGTTCAGTTCTAGTTCAGTTCTAGTTCAGTTTCTAGTTCAGTTCTAGTTCAGTTCTAGTTCAGTTCTAGTTCAGTTCTAGTTCAGTTCTAGTTCAGTTCTAGTTCAGTTCTAGTTCAGTTCTAGTTCAGTTCTAGTTCAGTTCTAGTTCAGTTCTAGTTCAGTTCTAGTTCAGTTCTAGTTCAGTTCTAGTTCAGTTCTAGTTCAGTTCTAGTTCAGTTCTAGTTCAGTTCTAGTTCAGTTCTAGTTCAGTTCTAGTTCAGTTCTAGTTCAGTTCTAGTTCAGTTCTAGTTCAGTTCTAGTTCAGTTCTAGTTCAGTTCTAGTTCAGTTCTAGTTCAGTTCTAGTTCAGTTCTAGTTCAGTTCTAGTTCAGTTCTAGTTCAGTTCTAGTTCAGTTCTAGTTCAGTTCTAGTTCAGTTCTAGTTCAGTTCTAGTTCAGTTCTAGTTCAGTTCTAGTTCAGTTCTAGTTCAGTTCTAGTTCAGTTCTAGTTCAGTTCTAGTTCAGTTCTAGTTCAGTTCTAGTTCAGTTCTAGTTCAGTTCTAGTTCAGTTCTAGTTCAGTTCTAGTTCAGTTCTAGTTCAGTTCTAGTTCAGTTCTAGTTCAGTTCTAGTTCAGTTCTAGTTCAGTTCTAGTTCAGTTCTAGTTCAGTTCTAGTTCAGTTCTAGTTCAGTTCTAGTTCAGTTCTAGTTCAGTTCTAGTTCAGTTCTAGTTCAGTTCATAGTTCAGATCAAGTTCAGTTTGTTAGTTAGTGAGTTAATTCCCTACAAAATCTGCGGCTATATTCACATGTCTTTTACTTTAAACTATATTGATAAAAAATAATTTGTAAATTTTTTATGTGAATATGTAAAAGGACATAGAATTTGTGTGAATGTAATGATAAAAAAGTGTTAGTAATATGGCGTCAGTAAGTCAGGTATAATACACACAAGAACTAACAGCAAAAGAACAAATATAATAGTAATTTTACATTTTGTTTTAACCAAGCCTGCATATTTTTAGTGAAATTTATTTGCTCACCTCTTTGGAAACGATATGAGTTTCAAAGTACTCTTAAGATAATAGAAATAGCTATGTTTCATAAGAGAAATTTAATGAATAATTTTCAGATATAGTTTGCATAGTATCGACGGATCTGTCAAATGCATATTTAGAACCTTAGGCAAGGAACTTTTTATAGCACAATCTTTGGATAGCTCTATTTGCTCTTCAATTAATTTCTGCAAAAATTGTATTATGCAATTTTCGTCACCTATAATCTGTTTGAACCTATATATTGAAATCTGTAAAAGAAGAGACCTATTAAAACCTTAAGTACGATGAACATAATTTGTCCAAGCTGTGCGCAATTTTCTTCGTTTGTCACAAGAAATGACTTTTTAATTTTTATTTTGGGCAGATTCTCTTTAAAAGCCCATATATTTATGCATGTACGTGTAAAAAATCTGCTTACGACATTATAAGTAAGAGTGTGTAAGAGTGCTGTAGAAAGTGTTTTTAGCACTCATATTTGTTTTGTTTCTGTTTTCTTTTAAGCCTCTTCGTTCCAGCCTTATTGCATATTCCCTTTCTTTTTTTATGGACTTTTTTCGATTAAACATCTTCCACTCTGTAACCGAGTACTTAAATATTTTTCAATTCAATAATGATTCCCCAGATAGTCGTCAGCAAACCTACTTCATTGTTAACAGAAGCAGCAACAACAACAACAACTACAGACAATACTTGAACATTTACTGTAACACGTATTAAGTGTTGTATTTATGTTGGATAAAGGATAAAGTCTGAAGATATTTCCAAAAGGAGGGGCAACTCAAAGAGTTTGTCATAACTTATATTAAGTAAAATAATGAAGAAGATTTTTATGAAACTGGAAATGCTGAAATAAATAAACCCTTTTAGACTTATTTTATTATTTTCAATAATTCATTAAGTATTTGATCTACCCTCGTAGCAAAATCATTGTTTTATATTCATTATTTTCGTCTGACTTGTGCCATTTTACTCCTCTCTCTCTCTCCTTATAAAAATGTTTTTAAAAAATGTCTTCATAACATTCCCATGTAGATCTTATTCTTCTCCCTGTGTTTTCATTTAACATTATTTTAATAGATGATTTTTAGTAGATTCAGACAATCATCGGCCAGTGTTTTTAAGTGAGGCGATTTTAATTTGCATTCGTTTGCTTTTGGCAGTAATAATTTTGTTTGTTTTTTCTGTCTGTTGTAGAAGTTTTTCTTCTCTTTTATAATGTCTTCTTGTCGTCATTGCCCTTTAATTTTTTTCATTATTTTTTAGTTTTTGGGCAGGAACGTAATTTTGTTAAGTCAGCCATAAATTTGACTTAAAATTTGCATGTTTTTTTTTTCGTGTTTTAGACATATTTGCATAATTGTGCAAATAATTTGCAAATGTTTAGCAGAAAAATGAGAGAGAAAAAAATGAATATTTTGCATGCAAAAAAGTTTGTTTGAAGCAATTAAACATTAACGTAAGGATGTTTAACAGCTTCTACTACCGTAGAAGTAAAACAAGTAAAAAAGTATAGTCGGGCGTGACCGACCATATGATACCCTACACCAGTTATGAATATTAAATGTGATTTATTTTTCATAATAAAGCATTTAACTTCTATTACCTTGTTCCTATACATTTAAGCAATTTATGGATGAAAAACTAATTTTCTGAAACAGGCTTTATATGGGAGCTAGGGGCAAATATGGACCAAGCCTGATTAAATTTTGTGAATATATTTATATTTACATAATATTTTATTGTGCTGAATTTCATCGCGATATTTGTATTTATAAGTTAATTCTGGACATTCATGTAATTTTCTGAAGGGGACTTTCTATGGGAGTCCCGATCTCTATTGAAGTTGGCAAGGCCATCAAGGCTTGTATAAAACTTAGTTGTGCCGCTTTTTATCAATATGCAGGTATTTTTAACATAACTAACTAACTAACTAACTAACTAACTAACTAACTAACTACTAACTAACTAACTAACTAACTAACTAACTAACTACTACTAACTAACTAACTAACTAACTAACTAACTAACTAACTAACTAACTAACTAACTAACTAACTAACTAACTAACTAACTACTAACTAACTAACTAACTAACTAACTAACTAACTAACTAACTAACTAACTAACTAACTAACTAACTAACTAACTAACTAACTAACTAACTAACTAACTAACTAACTAACTAACTAACTACTAACTAACTAACTACTAACTAACTAACTAACTAACTAACTAACTAACTAACTAACTAACTAACTAACTAACTAACTAACTAACTAACTAACTAACTAACTAACTAACTACTAACTAACTAACTAACTAACTAACTAACTAACTAACTAACTAACTAACTAACTAACTAACTAACTAACTAACTAACTAACTACTAACTAACTAACTAACTAACTAACTAACTAACTAACTAACTACTAACTAACTAACTAACTAACTAACTAACTAACTAACTAACTAACTAACTAACTACTAACTAACTAACTAACTAACTAACTAACTAACTAACTAACTAACTAACTAACTAACTAACTAACTAACTAACTAACTAACTAATAACTAACTAACTAACTAACTAACTTAACTAACTAACTAACTACTAACTAACTAACTAACTAACTAACTAACTAGACTAACTAACTAACTAACTAACTAACTAACTAACTAACTAACTAACTACTAACTAACTAACTACTACTAACTAAATAACTAACTAACTAACTACTAACTAACTAACTAACTACTAACTAACTAACTAACTAACTAACTAACTAAACTAACTAACTAACTAACTAACTAACTACTACTAACTAACTAACTAACTAACTAACTAACTAACTAACTAACTAACTAACTAACTAACTAACTAACTAACTACTAACTAACTAACTAACTAACTAACTAACTAACTAACTAACTAACTACGACTAACTAACTAACGAACTAACTAACTAACGTAACTAACTAACTAACGAACGAACTAACTAAAACTAACTAACTAACCTACTAACTAACTAAACTAACTATAACTAACTAAATAACTAACTAACTAACTAATCAACTACTACTAACTAACTAACTAACTAACTACTAACTAACTAACTACTGACTAACTAACTAACTACTAACTAACTAACTAACTAACTAGTCGTATCACCCACCATTTTACAGAATTTGTAAATAGCGGCCGTCTCTGACTCTAGGCTTACACTTAAAGTTATAGAAATGCATTCGGAAAAATTAGCGCGATTGGACCACGTGTTTTCGCATAGGGCCTTGAATAAGGATTAGATTCTATTATAGGCCGTGTTAAGTTTCAGAAAATATTTTACGGGGGGTTTTATGGGGTCCTAGGGTCCGTTATGGATTGATATACATAAAACATAAACACAAATTTATATTCCTTTAAAATATCTTATGACCGCTATCTAGGATCATGAAATTTTGTGGAAAGTATTGGATTTCGCCAAATGTTGCTTATTTCTTGGCTATCCTAGTATTTTTAAGCCAGTAACAATGGCGAAAGGATCATACATGGTCTGATATTTCACAATATAATTTCTGGATACATACAAATAATGTAAGCGGTCGCGAGTTCTGACCGCTAAAGCTGCTTGTATGGGTGCCTGATTTGCACATTGTCGATACCGAACTAAACAAACCTCATCAATGGAGAATATTTCTTTCAGTCTCAGTTCGGACCATATCAGTAGTCGTACGGATTTGTGTACGTACGGATTAGCCTTAGAATCTAATAAGCATCCAATATAAAAAGTTTTATGATTGTATGACTAATAGTATTTCGATGTCTTATAAACCGAATTACAAGATGGACGTAGCATCGTTTTTAACTAACACATTCTAATATATATACGAACTCTAGTCGTCTAGGTTAGTGATTCAAAATATTTCTTAATATCCTTATATTTTAGTTAAATATGTAACAAAATTTTTAAAAGTCTGATTAATACAATATTAATATCCTTAACTAAAATGTTCCTTTTTAAATTATTCCTCTTATTCTATATCTCTCTAACTCTTAATCCAATTTTATGCAAATATACAACATTAATTTATCATCTTGTAAAAAGGACGCCATTTTTTGTGTTTAATTTAACAACCCTTTATTTTATTTTTACATACAAAATTCACTCACAACCCTTGAGAGTATCTCTAACTGCCACTAACTTATTCTTTTTCTTTTACGTCTGCCACTACAAACCTCTACTCTTCTTTATCTTCTTATAGAACACTATGGCAATGGGCACTGGGCACCAACCACACCAGTGTTCGTCGTTTGTTATGGCATAAAACGTGCCATTCTTACTTACTTGCTTACATTAGCAAATGACAGGGTGTCTTAAATCTCCAAGGATATTTATTTTTGGACTTGTATGTATGAAACTGTGAAATAAATAAAATAAAACTTTATCCTTTCGGGGAGTTTGAGTTGTTGTCCTTGTGTTGTTTAGTTTATATATCCAAATATACAGTAGAAGTTTAGGGTTTGCTATACTTTAGGGTTTTTTTTTTTTTTTTGCTTTTTATATATTTTTGTTTTTTTCTATATTATTCACATTATAAAATATTAAAAAAAAAGACGAGATGTGGCAACAAGAAAAAGAAAATGAAATTTTGCACAGTGGGTAAAAAGTGAGAAAATTATGGAATTTTATTTTAAATGTTTTGTAATTTTTAACTGATTTCACAATATGTTTCTTTTTATTATTGATGTTCAGTTTTAACTAATTGTGGGTTTAACTTGAAATTTTCTAAAAGATGTAATTTTTTGAAATATAAGACACATTTTGGTCCAAAAAGAACTCAAATTCTGAGGAGAAAATAAGTAAAATTCATTTTCAATTGAGTTCATTGTTTATCAGATATTTCGGTTGTCTCCACATATACCCACTGTCTTTCCCTTAAAGTACAGCCACAGATGACTACTGTTACGAATGTGTCGTCGTTCGTATATGTATGTATATTCCTTAAGCATAACTAATGTCCTTGTTTTTTTTTTTTTTTTTTTTTTTTTTGCTCTACTTCAGTATATTTAAGTCATGAAAATGTAAATTTCATTTTTGTTACATTTGTTAGAGAAAAAGTTTTGCACAAATAAAAAAAAAAACAAAATAGAAATACAAATTTCGTAAAACTTTATCTTGGTAACAGTAGAAAGTAACCCTTTTATTTAATGTTTGGTTACCGTTTACACCGCCCTCAAACTCTTTTAACAATTAAAAAACTCAAACTTATGCTAGAACAAAAAAAAAATCAGTAAAAACTTATTATATTTGTAGGTTTATGTGAGACCCATCAAGGAGTTTGCTAAAGGACACTGAGAGAAAACATATAACTTATAGAACTTTTGAAAGTAACTGATCGAAAATTTAACAGTAAATGACAGATTTTCTTTAGAGAAAATTTGCTAGTAATTGGCTGAATTTCTCTATAGAAAATTTGTCAGTAACTGTCTGATTCTCTTTAGAGAAAATATGTCCTTTAACGGCTGAGATTTTTTAGAGAAAATTTGCAAGAACCTGTCTGTTTTTCTCTATAGAAAATTTGTTCGAAACAAGCTGATTTTCTCTATAGAAAATTTACCAGAAGCTGGCTGATTTTCTCTATAGAAAATTTGCCAATAACTGGTTGACTTTTTCTGTAGAAAATTTGTCAGTAACTAGCTGCTGATCTTGTTTATAGACAATTTGCCAAAAGCCGGCTGATTTTCTCTATTAAAAATTTGCCAGAAACTAGCTGATTTTGTCTATAGGAAATTTACCAAAAACTGGCTGATTTCTCTATAGAAAATATGCCAGAAACTGGTGGATTTTCTCTATAGAAAATTTGCCGGAAACTGTCCCATTTTCTCTATAGAAAATTTGCCGGAAACTGTCTCATTTTCTCTATAGAAAATGTGTAGGAAACTGGTTGATTTTCTCTATAGAAAATGTGCAGGAAACTGGTTGATTTACTTTATAGAATATATATTAAGAAAATTTGCTTTTTAATGTGGATTTTCCTAGTAGAAAATTTGCCATTTAATGTCTGGTTTTCTTTATAGAAAATTTGTCTGTAACAGTCTGATTTTCTCTATAGAAAATTTGCCAGTAAATGGCTGATTTTCTTCTTTACAGGAAAGACAAAAACTAATTTATTTCGGGAGTTAATACATTGGTGAGATGCCAACCTTATCAACATCACGCCCATACTGAACTCGCAGCTCGCGCTCTATATTTGTTGTTTGCCATTTGAAGTGATTGTGTGGTCCACTATCTTTTTGTTGACCAGATCTTCTATTTTACTCTGTTTACCTGTCGGAGTAAGATGGCGGCACTTTTTCGCTGTCTGGCTTCTCCTTCCTCTTTTTGGGGGCTTTTTTTGAGATACCCTTCGAGGTTGATTTCGTCGACGTGTTTGTCTTCGGAATATCTGGCTTGGCATTGTCACTCTTACTCGCAGGATTCTGACTTAAGGTTGCTTTTAGTGAAGTATGGATTGGCTTCAACTGTATATTAGAAGATGGGGAGTTCTTTTCCTTTTATGTTTATTCTTAGTTGTTAACTCCTCGGGATGCTTGATACTCTTTGCCTCATATCTTGTGAGAGAGTTCGATTTTTCCTTTGGAGTGTCGTGGGATTGACTAACTATGATTTCCTGAAGCATCTTTTTCTTTACTTTAGCTATGCTATCACTCACCTCTTTTACCAATTGCTCTACTTCATCCTTTTTGGGATTTTCTATAATGGTGTTGTTATTATTATCTGAGAATTCAGAATCTGAGCCCTCACCTATATATATTAAAAGGCTGAGGTGGCTTAGAGCTCTCTCCGAGTATATCCTTCTCTTTCACTCCTGTGCTTTTGCCATAGTAGTTTTTTGCTCACGATTGCAGGATGACGGCGACACGTGACTCGCGAGTAGATCAGCACTTGCCGTCGGTACTGGATTATTTAGGCCCAGCATCGTAACTTTTATCTTTTTATTTTTCATATTTGTTGTTCTTTCCAGTTTTTTGGTCCGCGGGAAATATAATATTTTCAGGTGTTGGACAAGTTTATGTGAAACTAAAGTGGCCTCCGGTAGGTTAGTGGTTAGTGTTCTAGTCTGGTAGACCGGAGGTGGTGGGTTCGATTCCCACCTAAGGCACTGGTTAAGGAGCGCACAACAGGCCCGATAGAGGCCTAGGTGTATTTCTTCGGATTTGATGTATATACATCCTCCTTTCAAACTAACTAACTAACTAACTAACTAACTAACTAACTAACTAAAGCTGCGAGAGGACAGATGGTCCATCACCATTCCCTATCCGCCACCCGGGCATAAACAATCAATTGATCAGATGATTTTACTACTTATTGAAAGCTTTAATCAAAAGCTTTTACATTCTCTACTTAAATTTATATTATTTCTAAAAGCATAAATCTCTTCTTTTTAAATAATAAAGCTTTAAGTGTATTCTTTGGAACAGTTAAAATTGAAATATATGCTTTAGCTTGGTGTGGCATGAAGATAAAAAGAAAAAGTTGTATTTTCTTCTTCATCTTTTTTATACCCTTCAACTTCGTGAGAAGGGTAGGGTATAAAAGTTTGTCATTCCGTTTGTAATTTCCATAATATAATTCTCCGACACTATAAAGTCCTGTCTGTCTGTATGTCTGTCTGTCTGTCTGTCTGTCTGTCTGTCTGTCTGTCTGTCTGTCTGTCTGTCTGTCTGTCTGTCTGTCTGTCTGTCTGTCTGTCCGTATGTCTGTCTGTCATAATATAATTCTCCGACACTATAAAGTCCTGTCTGTCTGTCTGTATGTCTGTCCGTATGTCTGTCTGTCCGTATGTCTGTCTGTCTGTCTGTCTGTCTGTCTGTTGAAATCAGTTTTCTAAAGATCCCAGATATCAAATCGTCCTAGGCAACGGAGATATAAGCAATAGATATAAGAATATAAAATAAATTTAAATTTTATAAAATTTATATTTTTTAAATATACTATGGTGAAGGGTATATAAGATTCCTCAGAGCCGAATATAGCACTCTTACTTGTTTTTGCAAAAAATTGTTTTATTTAATTTTTTTTTTTACTTGTTTAAGCAACAACCCTTAATGTAAAATTCAGTTTGACTTGTTTGTTAGTTTTTTTTTGCACATAGAAATAGAAATATACATTTTTTACATTTCACATTTTATATTCTTTGTTATATTGTTTGATTTTGTGTATATACATACATATGTATGTATGTATATATAAATGTTTGTTTCTTTAGAGACCCCTTTATCTATAGTAGTAGTACGTCTCTAATATTAAAAGACAAGACTCCATGTGGTGTACAAAGTAACTCAGGCCAACCATCAACCCGCCTTAGCAGCTTTCTGTATATACAAGACTTGGATGTTAGTTTTTTTTTTTTTTTTGCCAACTATAAGATAAATGCCTTTTGCTGATTAAAATTGTATAGAAAATGGAAAAACTATGTAGAAAAATAGAAACAACTGAAGCAAATAACATTTGCAACAAAATAAATTTGTGGTATTTGGGGGAAAAGTGGTGGGTTAAAAAGTTGGTTGTCTAATGGCTGAATTTTTTAGATTTTTTTTTTTTCTGTTACAAACAAATATTATATGGAAAAACCATTTTCTGTATAATTGTATTTTCTGTTCTGTCCACAAACTTTTTATAACTGAAACAAAAAAAAAAAAAAAAAAAAAGAAAAAAAAAAAAAACAATATTGTTAGAAGATTTTTCAGTTTGAATTTTTTTTTTTTAATTGAAAAATGTTTTACTAATTATTTTTTCTGCTCTTAAATTTAGCTAAATGAAAACTGATTGGTTTTAAGAAACCCATTGCAAAACATTAATTTATTTCACAAATAAGTGTCAGTTGGAAATGACAGATATTTGCAGTGAATTGGAAAAACAGCTAAAGCATCAAAGAAGCTAAATTTTTAAACAATTGAAATATTGTACATAATTAAAAACTTAAAAAAAATGTCAGTTTTTTTTTAACAGTTCATGTTAAGAATTGTTGAAAAAAATATACAAATAAATAGTCAATTAACAAATAACTGTCATTTGAAATTATTAACATAATTATTTATTAAATTACTAATAAATTGTTATTTAAAACAATATTCACTATACATATAAATACATACATATGTATGTGTATATGTTTATAGAAATATTTAATCAAGTGTAATGATTTATTAATTTATTTAATGATGATGACGTTGTCGATGATGGCCATGTTGATGATACCAATGACCAGTGCGATGGTGTTCGAAATAATGATGCAAATGACACATTGAATGCAAAAAAACAAAAAATAGAGTTAAAAAAATAAAGCCGGTTGGGCAAACAACTGTTGCATGTCTCTGTTAAAAAAATGAGATATACAAACACTCAGTACATACACACAAAAATACATACAGAAAATTATTGCCAAAAAAAGGCCAGAAAAAAATTGGTAAATAACAAAAATCACAACACGAATGATGACAGAAATATAAAGGAGTTTAATTCAAATAGATCTCGAGTTTTTCTCTGTAGAAAATATGCCAGAAATTGGCGGATTTTCTCTGTAGTAGATTTGCCAGAAATTGACATATCTTCTCTATAGAAAATTTTCCGGAAATAGGCTGATTTTCTCTATAGAAAGTTTGCCGGTAACAGGCTGATTTTCTCTATAGAAAATTTGCCGCTAACAGGCTGATTTTCTGTATAGAAAATTTGCCGGTAAAATACTGATTTTCTTTATAGAAAATTTGCCGATAAAAGACCGATTTTCTCTATAGAAAATTTGCCGGTAACAGGCTGATTTTCTCTATAGAAAATTTGATAGTAGCAGGCTCATTTTCTCTATAGAAAATTTGCCGGTAACAGGCTGATTTTCTCTATAGAAAATTTGGCAGTAACAGGCTCATTTTCTCTATAGAAAATTTGCGGTAACAAACAGATTTTCTCTATAGAAAATTTGCCGGTAACAGGCTGATTTTCTCTATAGAAAATTTGGCGGTAACAGGCTGATTTTCTCTATAGAAAAATTGCCGGTAACAGGCTCATTTTCTCTATAGAAAGTTTGCCGATAACATGCTAATTTTCTCTATAGAAAAATTGCCAGTAACAGGCTCATTTTCTCTATAGAAAAATTGCCAGTAACAAGCCAATTTTCTCTATAGAAAAATTTCCGGTAACAGGCTAATTTTCTCTAAAGAAAATTTGCCGGTAACAGGCTAATTTTCTCTATAAAAAAATTTTTCGGTAACAAGCAGATTTTCTCTATAGAAACTTTGCCGCTAACAGGCTGATTTTCTTTATAGAAAAATTGCCAGTAACAGGCTCATTTTCTCTATAGAAAAATTTCCGGTAACAGGCTAATTTTCTCTATAGAAAATATGCCGGTAAAAGGCTCCTTTTCTCTAAAGAAAAATATGCTTGTAACAGTCTGATTTTCTCTACAGAAAATTTAGCGGTAACAGGCTGATTTTCTTTATAGAAAGTTTGCCGGTAACAGGCTAATTTTCTCTATAGAAAATTTGCCGGTAGCATGATGATTTTCTCTAAAAAATATTATCCAATAATTGGTTGATTTTTTTATAGAAAATTTTCCAGAAATGTGGCAGATTTTCTCTATAGAAAATTTCCCAGAAATTGGCGGATTTTCTCTATAGAAAATTTGCCAATAATTTTCTGATTTTCTCTATAGAAAATTTGTCAATTGTCTTATTTTCTCTATAAAAAATTTGCCAATAATTGGCTGATTTTCTCTATAGAAAATTTGCCAATATTTGGCTTATATTCTCTATAGAATATTTGCCAATATTTGGCTGATTTTCTCTATAAAAGATTTGCCAATATTTGGCTGATTTTCTCTATAGAATATTTGCCAATATTTGGCAGATTTTCTCTATAGAAAATATGCCAATATTTGGCTGATTTTCTCTATAGAAATTTTGCCAGTAGTTGGCTGATTTCCTCTATAAGAAATTTTCCGGTAAATGGCGATTTTCTCTATAGAAAATTTCCCAGTAAATGGCTGATTTTCTCTATAGAAATTTTGGCAGTAGTTGGCTGATTTTCTCTATAGAAAATTTTGACAATAATTAGCTGATTTTCTCTATAGAAAATTTGCTTAATTTTGGTTTTATTTCGATTATTTTCTCTTTAAAGAATAAGTTATTTATTTCTCTATAGAAAATTTTCCAGTATTTTCATCTTTTAAAGATCTGCCCACACAAACGACTGTCCCTCACTAAAGAGCTGCAGTTAAATATGAATTAAGTCAATTCAATGCGATTAATTTTTTGTTGTTGTATTATTTATTTTTATTATTGCATATTGTTGTTGTTTTCGCTATTTTGTTCATTTTTTTCGGGGAAATTATATAGCACCCGATTTTTATTTTTTTATTTGAATATTTCTTTTTTAGTTTTATTTTCATTGTTTTTTGGTTGAACTTTTATAGTTAATGAATGAATGTGTAAATTTGTTCGTCAGAATAACAGAGAGAGAGAGGAATGAGTAAAAATGCAAGCGAGTGCGTGTGGATGTGTAAAAAGTATGAATGAAAAACAATGCCTACGTGAGTGTGAGTGTGTGTGCGTAATGTATAAGTAGACATGTGTATGTGCGTTAATATTCACACTCTTACAACAACACACATGTCTGGGACATACACGTTCAGTTTCTCATATCAATAACATACGCAAGTAGCCTACAAAAAAAAGCTCATCAATGCAGCATACTTTTGGGAGTCGCAGTTTTTTATAGTTTTGTTTTTTTACGGTGCGTGTTTTGGGTTGCTGCATCTGTGTGTGTGTATGTGAGTTTATGATTGCGTTTTTACATGTGCGTGTTTATTATTGTTGTTGTTTTTGAATTGGGCATATATGCAGTTTTAACCCGGCTTCATGTGAGATTTTATTTAACAGTTTTTTATTTTATTTTTTGGGGGTTTTAATGTCCTGTTTTAAGTGGTAACTTTTTGCTTTTTTTAATCATATTTTTTTTTGTTTTTTTTCTTCTTTTGGGTGAAAGTGATGCTGTTGTTTTTATTATTTATTTGTATATATTATCATATTGTTGTTGTTTGATTTCTGTTGGCATTCAGCAAGCGAAACAACATTATAAACTGCATATTATGTAAAATACTCTGCCAAAAAAGTGCAAATAAAAAACGAACATACTATTTACTGTTAAAATAATTTTTAATTCTAGGTGAAGGACACGTTGATTTTTTTCTTGTTCCTGTTTTATTTTTTGGGGGTATTTTCTGTGGTTTGTGAGTTTGTGTGTATGGTCTTCATAGGGACAACATTATTTTATGCATAAGTTTGGAATTTAGCGCCAAATTTTAAACTTTATGCAATGAACTTGTTGGTGAGTTAATTTTTAATGCACAATTTTATTAAGAAGGAAGTTATCAAATAAAATTATTTAGATTAATAAATTTTGTGGAATTTATGATTAACTTTTTTTTAATTAATATTAGGATGAGAACCAGACCTACACTGTCGGATACACAGTCCTTACACTACTCGGATATTATCTATTCGCTAGACCACTTCCTAGAATTGATCACTATATAGTATGCTACCATTATCTGGCTTAATAACTGGTCTATTTCCAAGATCACTATCTAGTATATTTACTTCATCACTGTCTGGTCTACTTGCTGAACCATATTCTTACCTATTGACTAGAGCAATGTCCAGTCTATAAACTAGACTACATTCTAGCACATTGACTAGACCAATATCGACCTCATTGACTACATCACTTGTCTATTGACCGCACCACTGTCTCGACTATTGACTTCTTTTACTTCTTATTTAGTTGATTAGACAACTGTGTAGTCTATTGGATAAACAATCTATTGACCAGACAACTGTCTAGTATATTGGCTAGATAACTGTCTAGTCTACTGTCTACACTATTGTCTAGAAACCTGTCTAGTCTATTGACTAGACAACTGTTTAGTCTATTGAGTAGACAACTGTCTACTCTACTAACAAGACAACTATTGACTAGACAACTATCTAGTCTATTGTCTAGGAAACTGTCTAGTCTATTGACTAGATTGCAATATAGTCTATTGTATATACAAATGTCTAGTCTATATACAAATGTCTAGTCTATTGACTAGACAACTTTCTAGTATATTGACTAGACAAATGTTTAATCTATTGTTTAGTCTATTGATCAGAAACCTGTCTAGTCTACTGACCAGACAACTATCTAGTATATTGGATAGACAACTGTCTAGTCTATCGACTAGACAACTGTCTATTCTATTGACTAGGCAACTGTTTATTCTATTGACTATACAACTGTTTAGTCTATGGACTAGCCAACAGTCTGCTCTATTGTCTAGACTCTAGAGAACTGTCTAGTCTATTGGCTAGACAGCAGTCTAGTCTATTGACTAGACAACTTTTTAGTCTATTGACTAGACAGCAGTCTAGTCTATTGTCTATACAAATGTCTAGTCTATTGTCTATAAAAATGTCTAGTCTATTGACTAGGCAACTGTAGTCTATTGACTGGACAACTATCTAGTATATTGACTAGACAACTGTTTAATCTATTGACTAGGCAACTATCTACTCTATTGCCTAGCCAACTGTTTAGTCTATTGATTACAAACCTGTCTAGTCTATTGACTGTACAACCGTCTAGTCAATAGACTAGCCTTTGACTAGATAACTGTCGAGTCTTTTGACTAGACAACTGTATATTCACAGGACCTATGTCTATTCTATTGACAAAAGCTCGTTTAGTTTAATTACTAAAATACTGTCTTGTCTACAGACTGCCTAACTTGTTGGCTATGCAACTGTCTCATATGCAATTGTTTCGTCGCTTTACCAGATCTCTGTCTTGCCTCTTGACTTGACAATTTTTTATACTATTGATTAGATCACTAAATCATAAACAGATCTATGTCTTGCCTCTTGACTAGGTAATTTTTTATTCTATTGACTAGATCACAAAACCATAGCAGCCGAATCTGAAACCTGTAATAATAATAAAGTATAATTCATATATATTATCACCCATACGCGTATATACGCCCCTTTTAGTAAAGTTTTCAGAAAGGAGCTAATGGTGGTATCGAAGTCGTTAAATTTTAAACATTTCTAATCGAAAAATTATTCCTCCCATATGAGACAGTGTTGCGTATGATTGATATTTAATCAAATAACATTTAAAATATCACTCATACGCCTGCTTAAATAATTAAAAAAAATTTAAATTTTAGAAATTTGTTTAAATTAAAAAAAAAATATTTTAAATTTGTTTCTACGCATAATTTTTTTATAAAATTACCACATTTTTCAGTATTACGACAAGCGTAACGAAATAATCATTAATCATGCTTAACATGTAAAAGGATATACGAAAGGATCACTGGATAAAAATAAACCGAAAAGACGACTGTATTTTAATAATGTTTAAGTTTGATAAATGATGGTTAACACCATGGCAAAAAAAGGGTAGAGCTGTAAATGATATTTGGCTTAAAGTGAATTATTTAAATTATGAAGAAAAAACCAACAGCAAACTTATTAATAAGTATAACAACATAGCTTAATTGTTATATTTCAAATAAATAAATTACAAGTGATTTTTATTTGTTTAATTAACAAACAACATGGAGTTTATTGTTTTGAAAATTGAATTTCAAATAAAGCTAAAGTTTAGGATGAGTTTAAATAAATTACTGCTGACAGAAAATTGGCTGGAAATAATTGTTTGTTTTTTTTTTTTGCTTATAAGTCGGGGTAAGATGGTCTTATGTGTTTGCTGTAACTTAAATCCCTTGTACCGTAAATAATGTTTAATAAATGATGTGAGTTTTACCATTTTGTATATTTTATATTTTATTTAAATAAATACCAACTCCTGCTACTACTACTCATTCTTCTTTTTGTACGACTCTCATACTATTGGGCAATACTTTAAATAGAATAGAATACTCTGTATAGTATAAAATAAAAAATGGACGCTGCCTTTGTTGTCCGCCATCATCTGCTTAAAACGGAAGTTTTGTTAATGAGTTCGTATGTATTCAAATACACAGACATTTAAACCTTAAATGAAATACTTGGTTTTACTTGTGTATTTATATACATTATTGTTTGCATCCTTTTTTAATGTTGTATATAACATAAAAGTTTTTTTTTTGGTTTTCAATAGCACAGTGGAGTGAGAGTGAAAAAGTGTTCTGACTTTTATGAAGTATTGTAGTTTTAAAAGTACATTTATATAGTTGAATGGAAGTTAGATAGGTAGTTTCTGTATAGTCCATCAACTAGACGACTGTATAGTCTAACAACTAGATGACTATATAGTCTTCCAACTAGACATAGTCTCAGTGACTAGAACAATGTCTATTCTATTGACAAGTCAAATTATTGGTTAGTCTATTGACTTTTGTTAATCTATTGAATATACAACTGCCAAGTCTATGCTCGAGATCAACGCCTAAGGACTTTTTATAGCCTAGCGATTACCAACAACTACTGACTTAAACTATCAATATTACATCTTCTTTTCTATTGAATAGACCAAAATCGAATCCACTGACTTGACCGGCGCCTACTTTATTGATTCATTCATCATTTCATTCATTAGACTACTGCCCATCAAAAACTAGGTAATGGCTTTCAACACTTACCTAACAACATATTTTTCAATGACTACTACATATCGTTAGGATTACATAGAAGTAGTCAAGAAGGTGATACTTAATATGAAAATGTTAATATATGTGTTAAATGTGAATAAATATATATCGTTCGTTTTAAGTAATTGCCCCAAACTAGACCTCTGCTATTCCAAATGCTAAACCACTATATAGTATATTGACTAGAGCACTTTCTAGGCGCCTCTCTAGTTTAGAACACTGTTTTGACTATAGTAAAGTCCAGTCTATAAAATAGACTTCTACTTAGTCTACATATTGACCCTCTAATCTATTGCGTAGACCATTATTCAGTCTATTGATTATACTACTATCTAGTCTAATGACTATATCGCTGTTTAGTCTACTGACTATGTCAAGTCTATTCACAGGACATCTGTTTAGTCTATTCGCAAAAGCTCTGTCTAGTTTAATGACTAAAAAATCTGACTAGTCTACAGACTAGAATACTGTTTAATCTATTGACTAGGCAACTGTCTCATATGCAATTGCATTGTAGCTTTACTAGATCTGTGTCTTGCTTCTTGAATAAGCAATTGTTTATTCTTTTTGATCACTAAATCATCCGAGTCGAATCCGAAACCTTTAAAAACAATGAAGTATAATTCATCATAGCGTATGATTGATATTTAATGAATTGTTATATATATATCACTCATACGACCGCTTTAGTAAATTGAATATTGTTAACTTTTCAGAATCGTGCTAATGGAGGTATCGAAGTCATTGCATTTAATCATTTCGAATCGAAATCTTATTCTTCCAATATAATATTAGGGTTGCGTATGATTGATATTTAATTAAGTAAAATTAAAATATTACTCATACGCCCACTTAAATAAATACAAAACTGCAATATAACAAGTTACTTAGTAGTTAGTTTGTTTGTTTGTTGGTAGTTAGTTAGTTAGTTAGTTAGTAGTTAGTTAGTTAGTTAGTTAGTTAGTTAGTTAGTTAGTCTTAGTTAGTTAGTAGTTAGTAGTTAGTTAGTTAGTTAGTTAGTTAGTTAGTTAGTTAGTTAGTTAGTTAGTTAGTTAGTTAGTAGTTTAGTTAGTTAGTTAGTTAGTTAGTTAGTTAGTTAGTTAGTTAGTTAGTAGTTAGTTAGTTAGTTAGTTAGTTAGTTAGTTAGTTAGTTAGTAGTAGTTAGTAGTTAGTTAGTAGTTAGTTAGTTAGTTAGTTAGTTAGTTAGTTAGTTAGTTAGTTAGTTAGTTAGTTAGTTAGTAGTTAGTTAGTTAGTTAGTTAGTTAGTTAGTTAGTTAGTTAGTTAGTTCGTTAGTAGTTAGTTAGTTAGTTAGTTAGTTAGTTAGTAGTTAGTTAGTTAGTTAGTAGTTAGTTAGTTAGTTAGTTAGTTAGTTAGTTAGTTAGTTAGTTAGTTAGTTAGTTAGTTAGTTAGTTAGTTAGTTAGTTAGTTAGTTAGTTAGTTAGTTAGTTAGTTAGTTAGTTAGTTAGTTAGTTAGTTAGTAGTTAGTTAGTTAGTTAGTTAGTAGTTAGTTAGTTAGTTAGTTAGTTAGTTAGTAGTTAGTTAGTTAGTTAGTTAGTTAGTTAGTAGTAGTTAGTTAGTAGTAGTAGTTAGTTAGTTACGTTAGTGTAGTTCGTTAGTTAGTTCTGGGTAGTTAGTTAGTTAGTTAGTTGTTAGTTAGGTAGTTTTAGTTAGTTAGTTAGTAGTTAGTAGTTAGTTAGTTAGTAGTTAGTAGTTAGTTGTTAGTTAGTAGTAGTTAGTTAGTTAGTTAGTTAGTTAGTTAGTAGTTAGTTAGTTAGTTAGTTAGTTAGTTAGTTAGTTAGTTAGTTAGTTAGTTAGTTAGTTAGTTAGTAGTTAGTTAGTTAGTAGTTAGTTAGTTAGTTAGTTAGTTAGTTAGTTAGTTAGTTAGTAGTAGTTAGTTAGTTAGTTAGTTAGTTAGTAGTTAGTTAGTTAGTTAGTTAGTTAGTTAGTTAGTTAGTTAGTTAGTTAGTTAGTTAGTTAGTTAGTTAGTAGTTAGTTAGTTAGTAGTAGTTAGTTAGTAGTTAGTTAGTTAGTTAGTTAGTTGAGTTAGTTAGTTAGTATAGTTAGTTAGTTAGTTAGTTAGTTAGTTAGTTAGTTAGTTAGTTAGTTAGTTAGTTAGTTAGTTAGTTAGTTAGTAGTTAGTTAGTGTAGTTAGTTAGTTAGTTAGTTCGTTAGTTAGTTAGTTAGTTAGTTAGTTAGTTAGTTAGTTAGTTAGTTAGTTAGTAGTTAGTTAGTTAGTAGTTAGTTAGTTAGTTAGTTAGTTAGTTAGTTAGTTAGTTAGTTAGTTAGTTAGTTAGTTAGTTAGTTAGTTAGTTAGTAGTTAGTTAGTTAGTTAGTTAGTTAGTTAGTTAGTTAGTTAGTTAGTTAGTTAGTTAGTTAGTAGTTAGTTAGTTAGTTAGTTAGTTAGTTAGTTAGTTAGTTAGTTAGTTAGTTAGTTAGTTAGTTAGTTAGTTAGTTAGTTAGTTAGTTAGTTAGTTAGTTAGTTAGTTAGTTAGTAGTTAGTTAGTTAGTTAGTTAGTAGTTAGTTAGTTAGTTAGTAGTTAGTTAGTTAGTTAGTTAGTTAGGTTAGTTAGTTAGTTAGTAGTAGTTAGTTAGTTAGTTAGTTAGTTAGTTAGTTAGTTAGTTAGTAGTAGTTAGTTAGTTACAAATATATATTGCATTCCAATTTCTTATTTTATCCCACTGTGTTCGTAAATTATTTTTTTTTAGGTTCTTTTTTTCTTCTACATCCTTTCCTTCAGTTTTTGTTTCAAAATTTTATTTATTTTTACATAATTTTTCATTTTAATGCGAATATATGTTAGTGTAAGCTCCCGCCTGTGTAAGTACGTTTGAGCGTAGAGGAAAATGTGTAGCATACTATTACCATAATCATTATTATTCCTCCAACTTCCTTTTAACTCATACTTAAAACATCAACTCGACTGTCTTCCTTCTCTCAGGTTTGTTTTTTTTTGCATCTTCTTCCAGTTTTTTTGCCCAGCTGTATCGTCATCATGAAGAGCCATATCAGCAGCAGTTAAAATAATTATGTTGGATATATGTATGTACATAGTAGTATTGGATGGCTGAGGCAGCATCAGTATAATGTGGTCATATTCTGTACACATGTGTATTGCGTGTACACGCAAATTACTCGCACCATTTTTTTCTTGCTCTCATTTTTTATTACAATGTCCAGCTAAAGGAGTGTGTGCGTAAGTATTGTTTTGAAGTGTGTGTGTCTGTATGTAGTGCGTCTGTGTGTGGTGGTATAAATTCCGTTATGTTTTATATTTTTTATTATATACTAGCCAACATATACAAAAAAAATACATAGATACTTATACATAATTAAGTGTATGTTTGTATGTTTTTAATGTATATCATTTACTTTTTTGTTGTATTTATACATAGACTTTTTTTATATTACAATGATAGTTATACGTATGTATGTGTGTACCGGAAATTTATTTGTTTTGTATATATGTATGTAAATATGTTTTTGTATTGAAGTATACATGTCTATGAATGTTTGTTTGCCAGCAAGTGTTCATGCGTTTTTTTTTTTTTTTTGTATTTAAGTATATAATGCTTGTGGGCCTATTTTAACGTGTTATTTATAATGCTACTTATGGTTTCGTCTTTATGAGTTTATTGTATTCTCTACTCTATAAACTTGCATGTACAAATATATACATATTTTTTATACTTAAAACGTGTGTTCCCTAACAGAAGTTCTTTATTGAAAAGAGTATTAATTTCTATGTTTAACAAGTTTAATATATAGTTTTCGAAATACAAAGCATAGAAATAAAATTTAAGATCACCCTTATCCTCCTTGTAGACAGTCTTTCACGATACAATGACTTTAGGCTTGTCATTTGGCATATCTCTTATCCGATGTATAGAAGAAGCAATAATTGTAACGATAGAGATTATCGATAGAAAATTTCAAAACTGTAAGCTACAGTTTTGAAATTTTCTATCTCGTTTAGGTCCTATCGTGTTTTCAACAGGCAGACTTACGGACATGTCTTATCATCTTAGAATCTAATAAAGATCCAGATCAATATTTGTGGATCCATGATCAATATTTTGATGTGTTACTAAAGAAAGACATAATCAGTACCTCCACCTTTTTGAGGATTTATGGTCCATCGCACTTCTGATGGTTACGTCCACCAAAATTTGTGTAGCGAGAACTTGGTGGATCAATTATGGGTCGATCCTCATTCATGCTTGTTTTCTTTTTTTTAGTTCATGCTTGTATTTTAAAGCCAATTATTTAAAATTATATTTTAATTTAATCTTCTAAAGAGGAACGGCATTGATAGATAATACTTTTAGAAAATTTTCTATCCTGTAGCTCAGGAGCAGGTGTTTTCAACAGACAGACGGACATGGCTATATCGCCTTAGTGTTTTATAATGACCCAAAATATATATATACTTTTGTTGCTGCATAATGAGTATTTCGATTGATTATAAACCGTTAGGTGTAATAAGTTTAAAAAGGTTTAATCGCACGTCCGTCCATCTGATGTTTTCTTCAACCGAAATAGTCTAGTCTAGTCTAGTTTAGTCTTGTCTAGTCTAGTCTAGTCTAGTCTAGTCTAGTCTAGTCTAGTCTAGTCTAGTCTAGTCTAGTCTAGTCTATAGTCTATAGTCTATAGTCTATAGTCTATAGTCTATAGTCTATAGTCTATAGTCTATAGTCTATAGTCTATAGTCTATAGTCTATAGTCTATAGTCTATAGTCTATAGTCTATAGTCTATAGTCTAGTCTAGTCTAGTCTAGTCTAGTCTATAATCTACAGTCTATAGTCTATAGTCTATAGCCTATAGTCTATAGTCTAGTCTATAGTCTAGTCTATAGTCTAGTCTATAGTCTAGTCTATAGTCTAGTCTATAGTCTAGTCTATAGTCTAGTCTATAGTCTAGTCTATAGTCTAGTCTATAGTCTAGTCTATAGTCTAGTCTATAGTCTAGTCTATAGTCTAGTCTATAGTCTAGTCTATAGTCTAGTCTATAGTCTAGACTATAGTCTAGTCATAGTCTAGTCTATAGTCTAGTCTATGGTCTAGTCTATAGTCTAGTCTATAGTCTAGTCTATGTCTAGTCCATAGTCTAGTCTATAGTCTAGTCTATAGTCTAGTCTATAGTCTAGTCTATAGTCTAGTCTATAGTCTATAGTCTAGTCTATAGTCTAGTATAGTATAGTCTATAGTCTAGTCTATAGTCTAGTCTATAGTCTAGTCTATAGTCTAGTCTATAGTCTAGTCTATAGTCTAGTCTATAGTCTAGTCTATAGTCTAGTCTATAGTCTAGTCTATAGTCTAGTCTATAGTCTAGTCTTTAGTCTAGTCTATAGTCTAGTCTATAGTCTAGTCTATAGTCTAGTCTATAGTCTAGTCTATAGTCTAGTCTATAGTCTAGTCTATAGTCTAGTCTATAGTCTAGTCTATAGTCTAGTCTATAGTCTAGTCTATAGTCTAGTCTATAGTCTAGTCTATAGTCTAGTCTATAGTCTAGTCTATAGTCTAGTCTATAGTCTAGTCTATAGTCTAGTCTATAGTCTAGTCTATAGTCTAGTCTATAGTCTAGTCTATAGTCTAGTCTATAGTCTAGTCTAGTCTATAGTCTAGTCTATAGTCTAGTCTATAGTCTAGTCTATAGTCTAGTCTATAGTCTAGTCTATAGTCTAGTCTATAGTCTAGTCTATAGTCTAGTCTATAGTCTAGTCTATAGTCTAGTCTATAGTCTAGTCTATAGTCTAGTCTATAGTCTAGTCTATAGTCTAGTCTATAGTCTAGTCTATAGTCTAGTCTATAGTCTAGTCTATAGTCTAGTCTATAGTCTAGTCTATAGTCTAGTCTAGAGTCTAGTCTATAGTCTAGTCTATAGTCTAGTCTATAGTCTAGTCTATAGTCTAGTCTATAGTCTAGTCTATAGTCTAGTCTATAGTCTAGTCTATAGTCTAGTCTATAGTCTAGTCTATAGTCTAGTCTATAGTCTAGTCTATAGTCTAGTCTATAGTCTAGTCTATAGTCTAGTCTATAGTCTAGTCTATAGTCTAGTCTATAGTCTAGTCTATAGTCTAGTCTATAGTCTAGTCTATAGTCTAGTCTATAGTCTAGTCTATAGTCTAGTCTATAGTCTAGTCTATAGTCTAGTCTATAGTCTAGTCTATAGTCTAGTCTATAGTCTAGTCTATAGTCTAGTCTATAGTCTAGTCTATAGTCTAGTCTATAGTCTAGTCTATAGTCTAGTCTATAGTCTAGTCTATAGTCTAGTCTATAGTCTAGTCTATAGTCTAGTCTATAGTCTAGTCTATAGTCTAGTCTATAGTCTAGTCTATAGTCTAGTCTATAGTCTAGTCTATAGTCTAGTCTATAGTCTAGTCTATAGTCTAGTCTATAGTCTAGTCTATAGTCTAGTCTATAGTCTAGTCTATAGTCTAGTCTATAGTCTAGTCTATAGTCTAGTCTATAGTCTAGTCTATAGTCTAGTCTATATTTCTAATGAAAAGCTCTTTAGTATCCGGAATGTTTTCAAATGTTATGAAAGTAGAGACAAAGTGGCCATTTTAAGAATAAATAAAAAATATTAAATATTTTCCCTTAAACAATAAATAAAGTTAAATATTCTATAAAATTTATTTTTTTTTGTTAAGCACAGTTTAGTATAGTTTTTCATTTAATAAAACAATGAATGTTATTTAATTTTCTAGACATCATCAATGTTTATTAGTAAGCCAGCTTGTGTGTGTATGTATGTATGTGTATATCAACATATCCTATAACAATCTGCAAGTATATCGGTGTGATTATATTGACCATAACCCATCCATTGCATTGTGGTTTGTTGTCTTGTCCTCTATGTATAGTAAAATTTAAACTTTTTTTTTGCAAATAGCTTCAGCTGCTTTTACTGGTCAAACAGACGCAATTTGGTAGAAACTGTATGGTACGTATAGCAGTTGTTACAATTCGGTTTTATGGTTAGTTGCACAATATTGTCAATTTTATATAATTATTGCAAATGTTTTTGTTGTTGATTTTGCATTGTATACTAAAATTAAATGAACATAATTAAACCGTATACTAGGCAAAAGTACTTCTACCTCACACCTACGCATATTTAAGTATGTGTTGGTTGGTTTATTTGAAAATTTCCATAAAAGTTAATTTAAGTTTAGGGTTTAGGAAATGTATTTCTAATAATATTAATTGACTATGTATGTTTTTTTGGAATCATTTGAATTCTGAAACTTTATGGTAGTTGTATTTCTTTCGCAATGTGTGAAGTCTGATATAATTGTGTGAACTTTGCAAGACTATTAGGGTTGTTTTGTTATTAGGATTGAACAATCATTTGGGTTTATGATCAATGTTGACTTTTTTCTCAAAAAAAGAAAAAATAAGCATTTGTGCAAAATTTAATAAAATTATCTTGAGCATTGCGTCTTGTTCCTTGCGCACAATGTTTATATGTAGAGACAGACAGACAGACAGACAGACAGACAGACAGACAGACAGACAGACAGACAAACAGACAGACAGACAGACAGACAAACAGACAGACAGATAGACGGACGGACATGACTTTAATCAGAAACTGAGTCGATCAGTATCTTTTAAAGTGTTTTTATTTATGATTAATTTTTCAGTTTGTTAGAAATATCAAGACAAACCCATAATATCCTCCCATTTATAGTAGTGGTATACAAATTATGTGCGACTTAACCTATCAGTAATGAATGGAATATGGTCACCAACTGAGAGGCTATCTAAAGACCACGGTATCTTCAAGATCTATATGACAATATCTGCGAACATTTATTCAAATCAAAACTAGAGATCTTTGCTCATTAATTTTAGAAGATGAAGCAACACTAACTGGTTAATGACAAAAAGAGACAAATTCGTTAAGCAAATTATAAAGAAAAACCTTCATTTCGTTTACCTGTGTAATCATTGGTAGTTTATAAAGGTTTGCTCAAGTACTCGAGCTATCCAATCGCTTGCCATAGTAGCCCCGTTGAGGAATCACAGGTATCATGAGTCAAGCTCAATCAAATCCCGACAAAGGAAAATGCAATCATAGGTTAGAGCTGATAGAGGGGGCGGACCCAAAATCAGGTGAAACACCCTATTGATGCTATGAGGAATGCTCTGTCCCTACCGACATTCCCGTCATCTAAAGACTCTCCCCAGTGCATTCCTTAACCTCTTAAAGTCACCCAACTACACAACTGAGATGACTCCGTTTTTTCGGCAACAGCCCCTAGGGTCGAATTGGTGGTTCGAAAACAATTAATTAGTTAATTAGTCAGACTTATTTCAGTGGCCACAAGGACCTACTGTGATAAGTTGAGCCAACGTCTCTACCAACTCTTCCCCCACTTCAACCGTACCAGAATCCGTCATTCCGACATCTCCATAGATACAACTCAGAATCCTACTCATTCATCAGATACAAGTATCCTATGGTACATTGCACACCTACGCATACCTAATCTTTGCATTATCTGCTCAAATCTAATATTTTGTTAATCCGCAGCCTTGTCCTAGATTCTAGGAGCAGTAAAAATCAGAATATTCTCAACTGTAAAGCATTGAAACTTGTTTTTCTTACGATATTTTGTTGGAATACCTTTTTCCGATCGCTGCTGCGGAGTAGTAGATTTCATATTGGTTATATTTATTAAAAATGTGGAATTTCCAACAGATGGGATTTCTTTTAAAGGCGGTTTTTGTTTTTAGTAATTTATACTTATGTTTATAAGGCTTCCCACTGGAAATTAAAGTTTTGTTCATTGCAAGAAAGCGTTACACTTTAAAGACAAAAATTTTTTAAAAACTTTAATGTTCGATAATCAGTTCTTAAGAAAACGCCCTTTAAATACACAAAAGACATAAATTAAAATTTTAATTCATTCTTAACAATTTCATCGATATTTAATAAAAGAAAATACGAAACAAGTAACCAAATATAGTAGAGCATGACCGACCATATAATACCCTACACAAGTTATGAGAATTAAATGTTATTTTTCATAATAAAGTTGAGTTGTTCCTAGCCTCCGATATATTTAAGCAATTTATTGATGAAACGACATTAGTCTTTTAAACGAATTTTGGACATTTAAGTCATTTTCTATATGTGGCTAAGGCAAATGAGGACCGATCATTACAACATTCGTCAGGGTCATCAAAGCTAGTATAAAACATAGTTGCGCCGCTTTCTGTCGAGATACGAGTACATGAGCTTAAAATTCCTATACAGCGGGTTCGGTTGTATGGGGGCTTGGTGAAATAATGCACCGATTTAAACTATATTTACTGGGCTTCGTATGTGAATGTGTTATTTCATGGTGGTCTTTTTTACCCACTGGGTAGACTTGAGAACGGTCTACCATGCGCCCCCGAGTGACTTCAATGAAAAACACTCAGCTGGTATTTTTTATACATGGCCTTGCCGGTTCATGTACAAGCACTTTTTTGGAGTACTCGAGCTATCTAATCTCTTGCTAAGTGATCACGTTGCGGAATGACAGCTAGGAACAATACTACCCCGACAGGCAGAAGTACCGGTCGAACCAGAAAAGAAGTGTAACGAAACCCCAACAAACGAACCTGATAAATCCATAATCTTCGAGATGGACCATTAGTTATAGGCATTGTCATGAGCGACGTACCGTTCCAAACCTCTAATGATCCGCTCAGGCAGATTTCGCGTCCCTCAGTTGCACAACCATATTACAAGGCTCTTTTGTTTCGGCAACAACAAAGTTGATAGCACCCAATAAATTCTCCGACAGGCTGAGTGAAGGTCCTCAACCATAAGTCGCGTAGCATGTAACAATATGTATACTGTTGGGGTGGCAACCGTACCGAGAACTTCCCTGAAGTATAAAGTATACTAAATCATCGTTCACCAACTTACATCAGTTCCATTCTCAGACCATAAAGAACGATCTACGGAATGACAGGCAACTACCGAGTGTCAACCTGAAAATTCCCCAACTTATACTGGCGTCCTACTACGCGAAGCGTAAGAGATACTCAACGGACTCAGGAATTCAGCACAAGTTACTCTGTCACATCACCCTGTGAGATGGCGACAGCACCGGAGAAAGAATCCATACAAAGCATTGGATGTATCAGTCTTTAAACCATCATTTTCTCTCGCGAATTTGGATATTAAACCACAGCCACTACTTGGATCCGAAAGGAACCTCAGCCAATTGACCAGCCAGGACAAGATCCGGCGGGCAACTGGTCATCCGTAGTATCAGATTATATGGTACTCTGGTTCGACCCCATGTCAAATCATTCTACGGAAAGGCCAACCTATTCTGGTGCCCTACTACGCGTAGAGTAAGAGAAAGTCAACGAGTTCAGGAATACAGCACAAGTTGCTCTGTCACATCACTTAGTGACATCTGTTAAGATGGCAACAGCACCGGAGAAAGAATCCAGACATATATGGCGTTTGGATATATCAGTCTTAAACATTCTCTCCCCGCGATGATATCTATTGAGATGGCAACAGCACCGGAGAGAGAATGCAGGCGTATATGGCATTTGGATTTATCAGTCTTTAAACCAACATTCTCTCCCCGCGAATTTGAAGGAACCTCAACCAACTGACCAGCCAGGACAAAGTCCTGTGGTCAACGGGCCAACTGTAGTACCACACTAGCTGGTAATCTGGTTCGACCCCATGTCAAATCATTGCAAAGAAATAAATTTGATCATCATCTTTTTATAGTCCCGGCAAACTAGAGGTATTGATAGCACCTCTTTTCCACAGGATTGCAATCACACCAAAATAACATGCCTCCGGGGACGGACGGACATCGACTCTACTTTAAGGTAGGTCTCTATTCATGTGCGTTACAAACATCAGAACAAACCCAATACATCCTACCCACTAAAGTGTTGTTGGCTATAAAAATAACAGAAGAGTGTAAGTCAGTAAGTATGATATGGTAAGAGAGATTTAAATTACTTTACAATCTTAATTTATATTAAAGAAAATTCCACGAACATTTTTCTTATAAGTATTATATGTATTTAATCAATACCGCGATGATTCTTCTCCTCGTTTTTTTATTATGTACTTAAAATTGTTTTCAACGTAAATTATACTCACTTGCAGTTCACTTCACACCTCCGGCTGCTTCTCATCATCAACATCTTCTGGTGTATCATCTTAAGAGTCGGAGTTGCAAACATACAAACAAACGCAGCAGGAAAATAAAAACAGTAAGGATAAAGAGAAAAAAAAAACGGTTTACAAGTGAATAAACATTTGCACATACATAGACACATATGTATGGACGTGTTAATGTGTATAAGTGAATGTGTTTGCACTTATATGACGCCAACAAATGTCGTTATATTTTAAGACCATAAATCATGAGCTTTTCCTGGCTGTCCAATTCATTTCTTTTTTTTGTTGTTATGGTATGTGTGAGTTCTTGTTGTTACAGTTTTTGTTTTAAAATATTTTTCCTTTTTTCTTCTTCTTCATCTTGTTTTTTATGCATGTGTTTGAATTTGTGTATGTTTGTTGGCAGTTTTTGTTATATGCTCTCTTTTATTTTTGCATTTAACATCGCCTGATTGTTGTCCTTTTTTTTCTATATTTGTTTGTTCTGCCACTCAGTTCAACTTCTTAAATTCCTTCTTTTTTGTATCTTTCGCCTATGTTTTGTTGTAATTTTTTAAACATTTTTCTCTTGCAAATGTTTTATTTCATTCGACTTTTTGTTAATGTTTTCTCTTTTTTTTGTGCGAATTTGTTTTTGTTCGTATTTTTCTTGTAAAAAACCAGAAACCCTTGTGTTTGTTTGTGTGCGTGTGAATGTTTGTCGTTTATAACACCACAAGTCATCCTTTTTATCCTGTTTATAGAGTTTTATCGTTTGCTTATGGTTGTGTGTGTGTGTATGCCTGTGTGGGTTTTTTTTATATAGTAAAAGCCTGCGTGTCTGCAATTATACCATTACAAAAAAGGACATGTTTTAGTCTAGGATACAAAAAAAAAGTAGACTGAAATAAAAAATGTGAAAAATAATTCGCCATTTTGTTTCTTTTTTGTTATTTTTCATATAATTTCTTCAATACATAAAATATTTGTATGTGTTGGTGTTTGTGACACACAATAGACATTCATATAATCTTATTGAATTTTTTCAATAAAATGATTTGTAATTAATTTTCATCCAAATTAAATTTTTCTTAAAACATATTGCAATTAAATTTACTCAATATTATCTAGCAATCATCCATCTTATATACGATTTGAAACTACATAAGAATAGAGTTTTGAACCAAGCTTAATGGATAATGTATGTTTAACATCATATGTTTTCGTCCCCTCTGGAGCATGTTATTTTAGTCAAGCTTCCCTCATCTTGGTGTTATTGCAATTCTGGCAAAAGAGGTACTACCATTACCTTAAAGTAAATTAGATAGTAGAACAATCTGTTCGAGTAGTGCCCTATCACTAGTAGTGCCCTGCCACAGTGAGAATATACCGTCAACCTATTAGATTATGATTCGCAGTATAATATCATAGAAAAATCAAAACCCAGCCCTCTTTGAATGGGGTCTTTGAATAGGGGAAAATTATATGGGAATTTCTTCATATTTGGTCTCAAGCCCCCAAGATTAATGTTAGTATAAAAGTTTCTTATGTCGAATTTCATAACTGTCGTATTTTAAAACCATCAATGATCGTTTAAGTAACTTTCAGAAGAGGACCTCGTATTTTTCAGGAAGTAATGAGCGTTAAAGTAATTTTCTGAAGGCGACCTCATATGGGAAGTATGGTCAATTATGGACCGATTCACATAAACTTTGGTAGAGAGATTTTGGCTCGCGAGGAACTTACTTGTGTCAAATTTTATAATCGTAATTTTTAGCCAGTATTGAGCTCTAAAGTCATTTTCGGAAGAAGACCTTGTATGGGCGTTAGGGTCAATTATGAACCGATTCTCACTAAATTTGTTAGAGAGATTTTGGCTCGTATATAACTTATGAGTGTCGAATTTCATCACTTTATGCGTATTTTTTGAGCCAGTAATGAGCGTTATAATTATTTTTTAAGGGGACCTTATATGGGGGGGTAGGATCAATTATGGACCGATCCACATAAAATTTTTTAGAGAGATTTTGGATCGCGAGGAACTTACTCATGTCAAATTTCAACGCTATACTCGTGTTTTTTTAGCTGGTAATGAGGGTTAATGTAATTTTCAGAAGGGGACCTTATATGGGGTGTAGGGTCTTCAAAGGCCGATTTTCAACAAAAATTAGTACGGAGATTTTGGCTGGCATAAAACTTATGTGTGTCGAATTTCATCACTTTACGTGTATTTTTTGAGCCAGTAATGAGCATTATAATAATTTTTTGAAGGGGACCTTATATGGGGGGTAGAGTCAATTATGGACCGACCCTCATAAAATTTGGTGGAGAGATTTTGGAACATATAAAACTTATTTATGTCGTCTACTCGTACCTTTCAAACAGTTATAACCGTTAAAGCTGTTTTTCTGGGGTCCACTTGTATGGGGGCTATCCGAAAACGTGGACCGATATTACCCATTTTCAATATCAAACAAACCTTATTAAAATAGAATATTTATGCAAAATTTCAGCTATCTAGCTTCTCCCATGTGGTCCCTATAGTGATTTCAACAGACAGACGGACGGATGGACAGACGGACGGATATGGCTAGATCGTCTTCTCAACTTTTGTGGGTCTATGACCAATATTTCGATGTGTTACAAACGGAATGATAAAAACAATATACCCCCATCGTTTTTGATGTTGGGTATAATAATTTTTTTATTATATATCCCACTCGCATTCCATTAAGGAACTATAAAGCGCTTAAAAGAAATTGTATAAACAAAAAAGCCCATTTTAAAAAACAAAAATTTTTAAAAATTTATTAAAAAAAAATGTTAAAAAAAGTTTTTGGAAACATTGAAGAAATAGCTATATAAAGTCCTTGGGACCATTTTTGCTAGGACCGATCGTTGAAAAGTTTCACTCATTTAAAGCCATAATGTCCAACTTTGATCCCCTCTAGAGCTGGCCTACTATCCATCATTTATAACAGATAGAGATATCTGCAGTAGATTCCGATTCCCCTTATATGGGGGGTAGGGTCAATTCTGAACCTATTCCTATCAAATTTGGAAAAGAGATTTTTGTTCTCATAAAACTTATTGATGACAAATATCACAACAATACATATCTTATAAGGTAGTAGGGTCCATTATGAGTCTATCGTTATCAAATTTGGTAGAGAGATTTTTGTTGCTTTAACTCTTGTATGTGTAGAATTTCGTTTATATACAGTTGTAATTAATCCAGTTACACAGAGGAAAAAAATATATAAAAATATATATAATACGCCTGATACCAAATTGACACCAAATTTTTCAATAACATCCGTTGTCAAGTATATACATACATACAACAACAACATGTAATGTAGACAAAGCAACTTTGTCAACATTGCAACAATTCGTTGTCGCAATCTAAATGTTAACAAACCTGGTAAGCTCACTATTTACAAGGCATTTTGAGCTTACCACGTTTGTTAATTTTTAGACAACGGATGTGCATAATGTTTAGGTTGCGACAACGAATTGTTGTAATGTTGACAAAGTTGCGTGGTCCACATTACATGTTGTTGTTGTATGTATGTATATATTTGACAAGGTATGTTATTGAAAAATTTGGTGTCAAGTTGGTACCAGGCGTATATATTTGTCTCCTCTGTGTATGCGCCTTAAAGATATTTTCTGAAGGGAACTTTATGTGGGAGGTAGAGTTAATTATGGTCCTATGTTCGTCGTATATCTGGCTATATAAAACTAATTTGAGCAAGATTTGATCTAGCTTTTCCCGTGTGGCCTCTATCGTGCTTTTAATAGACAGACGAACGGATATATGAACTGACATGGCTAGATCGTCTTAGAATTTAATAAGATCCTAGAATATGGTTAAATCTAGATTTTTTTTTATTTTTGGGGTATATAAAAAGTGTGAAATTCTTTTGAGGACACTTTGATGTTCTTTTCTACACGTCTAGACCTAATCTCAACTATGCCAAATCTGTTCGCGTGAAAGTTTTTCAAAAAGATACGTCAAAGTTATCGCGTTTATTTATAAATGTTTAAAAAATCTAAAATACATTTCTCAACATATATAATTAAATAAAAAAATCTATGTAAAAACCTTATTCATTTCAGGCTCCTCTAAAAGGATATCTTTATGTAAGTTATTATTAATAACGTATTTATTAATATATATTTGGAATTTCATGTCAAGTGACCCAACTCAAAAAATTGATTTCGTCGTAATTTGTCCTAAGTTAGTACCATGGGTCAGACACAAATTTTCAGCTTTATCGTTCAGGAACTCCCGGACTGAGAGCGTAATCGAGTTTTGGACGTTAAAGTAATTTTCTAATGCGATCTTTATATGGGGGATAGGGTCAATAATCGACCAATCTTCATAAAATTTTTCAAAAATATACTATAAAACTTGTTTATGTCGAATTTTATTGTTTTACGAGCTTTTTTAAGCCAGTCATCTGCGTTTTAGTCATTTTGTAAAGGGGACCTTATATGGGGGCTAAGTGAAATCGTGGACCGATATTGCCCATTTTCAATACCAAATAGTGCCTATCAATAAAATGTATTTATGCAGCTCTCTAGCTTTCCTCGTTTAGGCCCTATAGTGTCTACAACAGACAGACGGACGAACATGGCTAGATCGTCTTAGAATTTAATAAGGATCCAGAATATATATACTTTTATGGGTCTACAACGAATATTTCAAAGTGTTACAAACGGAATGACAAAATCAATATACCCCCATTTATTTTGATGGTGGGTATAAAAATATTTAAAAAAAATTAAAAAAAATGTTTTTAAAATTAATTTTTTTTGGAAATAATGAAGAACTAGCTATCTGAACTCCTTTGGACAATTTTTACTAGGACCAATAGGTGAAAAGATACACTCATTTGAATAAAACCCTGTATGACCCTGGGGCTAGGGTCAATCGACGGCCGATCATTATAAAAATTGGCATGGCCATTTATGCCTATATAAAACTTATTTGTGCCAATTTTTTGCAAGATAGTAGTATATTTGACGTAGTTATCAGTTAAAAACCCTAAATCGGAAGGTAAGGTTGTATGGGGGCTTCAACCATTTCAATAGGCAACATCCTTGTGGCAAAAACCTCTTATGGTCCAAATTTTATCAAAATAGCTTAAAATTGTGGCCTGTAGCTTGCGCACTAGGTTTAAAATAACAGCCAGCCAGCCAGCCGGACAGACGGACGGACGGATGGACAGACGGACATGTCTTAATCGACTCAGAAAGTGATTCTGAGTCTGGAGCAATATTTTTATGCGTTACAAACATCAGCACAAACGTATAATACCCTCCCCACTATAGTGGTGTAGGGTATAATTATTATGCTTATATACCCAGCAAAAACTTACAGTGAAAAGCAATTGATTAAAATGCTAAAATTTAGATTAATACAAATTTCCATTAAACACATTTTCATTCATTTAATAATTTAATTTTAAAGTTTAAATTTTTTGTTAAATAAATTTATTATTCTAAAATTTAACACGTGACTTTTAAATAAAACTAAAAATTGTTTTTGTTTAAAGCAAATGGATGTTAGAGTAGTTATTATAAATTCACAAAGAAACAAAAAAAACGTAAATCCCTGGTGTTTACTTTAATGTGTCTGGGTATAACGAACATGTGAGCGGAAATTAGCAATTTAATTTATACTAAAATAACGGTAAAACATAAAAAAACTAATTAAATTTAAAAATATGAAAATATACAACCAAGTAAATATACATACGAATGTATACATATCTAAAAGTAAATAAGTATATTGTTGTGTTAGCATGTATTAGTATTTATGTGCATTTTAATAAAAACTACAAACCATTTTTATGTGGTTGCGTTAATACAAATAAATGACGCCATAGTGCGTACCACGACTAGAACCGGCAACCGGAAATGAGTTGGAAAAAAGGCCATAACATGCCACTAATAAAGTTAGGGCAAAACGAAAAAACAAATTGGGTAAACAAATGGTGTAGCCACAAAAAGGCGTTCATTTTTTGTGCAATTCTACTTCCTACATACATAACTTTTTACTTTTTATTGTACACATATACATATAAAATAATTATGTTTATGTTTGAAAATGTGGTCAGAATTGTATGCAGGATATAAAAGAGAACTCTGGTCACTATAATCATTATAATTATTATAATAATAACGTTGGTGTTTTGTTGCATGTTTGTATGTGTATGTAAACCCCAAGAACCAAAGTATACATATGTGGTAGTACTTTTTTCCCATAATCCCAAACCACAGACGCGTCTATATACATATTTTCTCTATTTTTAGTTAATAATAGTTGTATGATTTTTTTCTCATTTTTTTATTTTATTTTTTGTTGCTTTTTTCATACTAAAAATCATAATCATATACTCATTCTCAATGTTGCTTTTGAACAAAAAAGTTATACTCTGTTGTATGTTCGTGATTTTAATGATGATGTGTGCATAATTTTTGAGCTGTTATTTTGTGTTTTTTTATTTTGGCCCTTTTTAACAAATAACCTACAACATATACCAGGATATTTACATACTTGGATCACGTGGTGTTGGTACAAGTTGACCAGATAGAGTACACTATGCAGCAATGTCAGGCACGTCTGAGTGTGGTCCATGTGTCTAAAAATTAAATAAAGATATTAGAACAAATTAAAGATCATAATGGTTGCATTGAGCCAAAAATCTTTATAGATTTATTGTTAAAATTTTTAAATATTTTCAGTATTTTCCAACAAAAAAAAAAAAAAAAAAAAAAAAAAAGAATAATTAACAAGTAATCTTATTTACCCACCATTAATATATGTACATATATGCCATATATTTCAACTAAAAAGTGGTCCTATAGTAAATGAATCGATCCTTTTGTAAATTTTTCTCTGATCCTAATGAAATTAAGCGGGAGAATTTTATTTCCCATAAAACGTGTTTATGTCGAATTTCGATGCTATACTTGCATTTTGAAGCAAGTTATGAGCGTTATAGTAATTTTCTGAAGGGGACCTTATATGGGGGCTAGGTGAAATTGTGGACCGTTATTGTATATTTTCAATACCAAACAAAATGCAGCTCTCTAGCTAGACGCGTTTGGACTCTATCATGTTTCCAACAGACAGGCGGACAAACAGACGGACAGACAGACGGTCATGGCTAGATCGTCTTAGAATCTAATTAGGATCAAGAATATATATATTTTAAATTCAATAAAAAGAACCAACGGAATGACTAAAACAATATACCCCTCATCTATTTTGATGGTGGGTATAAAAAGCATTTAAATTCACACTTAAAAGTTAGCCATTTTTTAAAAACCTTCATATTTCGATCAAGAAATGGTTTATTTTCACAGACAACAAAATACTTTCCATTCAAGAGAATCACTTAAAAAATGTGATAAATTGTAATAAAAACCGCAGAAATTTAATTAAAAAATGGTTTTTATCGATTTCAAATATATTCGATTTAAAAAATGATAAATTTTGTGACCTCATAAGGTCTACCCGTCCACGCAACCCCCTCTTTAGTTAAATTTGTTTTCAAATGTCTGTCTGTTCGTGGGTATGCTGAAATCAGTTTTTCAGAAGACCTTAGATTTCTGAGAAATCCGAATCGTCATTAATTCTATCAGACATACATTTGGGAAGAACACTATTTCAAATCATTAATTTGGGACCCCCTTTTAGTTAAATTTGTTTTCAAATGTCTGTCTGTCTGTCCGGGTGTCCGTGTGTATGCTGAAATCAGTTTTCAGACGACCCCTGATATCTGCGAGATCCGAATCTTTAATAACTCTATTAGACATACATTTAGGAAGAACACTATTTAAAATCAATGACATCGGACCATAAATAAGGGTGATATGAGGAAAAATCTGAGACAACCTCTGAAAATTTCATCAAAAATTGAGATTTTTGGTGGCATGCAGAGACAAAAGTTAGTTGTTAGTAGTTAGTTAGTTAGTTAGTTAGTTAGTTAGTTAGTTAGTTAGTTAGTTTTTTTAGTTAGTTAGTTAGTTAGTTAGTTAGTTAGTTAGTTAGTTTAGTTAGTTAGTTAGTTAGTTAGTTAGTTAGTTAGTTAGTTAGTTAGTTAGTTAGTTAGTTAGTTAGTTCGTTTTAGTTTTTTAGTTAGTTAGTTAGTTTTTTAGTTAGTTAGTTAGTTTTAGTTTTTTAGTTTTGTTTAGTTAGTTAGTTAGTTAGTTAGTTAGTTAGTTAGTTCGTTCGTTCGTTCGTTCGTTCGTTCGTTTTCGTTTTTTTCGTTCGTTCGTTCGTTCGTTTTTTTTTTTTTTCGTTTTTTTTCGTTTTTTTTTCGTTTTCGTTTCGTTTCGTTGTTCGTTCGTTCGTTCGTTCGTTCGTTCGTTCGTTCGTTCGTTCGTTCGTTCGTTCGTTCGTTCGTTCGTTCTTCGTTCGTTCGTTCGTTCGTTCTTCGTTCGTTCTTCGTTCGTTCGTTCGTTCGTTCGTTCGTTCGTTCGTTCGTTTCGTTCGTTCGTTCGTTCGTTCGTTCGTTCGTTCGTTCGTTCGTTCGTTCGTTCGTTCGTTCTTCGTTCTTCGTTCGTTCGTTCTTCGTTTTCGTTCGTTCGTTCGTTCGTTTCGTTCTTTCGTTCGTTCGTTTCGTTCGTTCGTTCGTTCGTTTCGTTACGTTCGTTCGTTCGTTCGTTCGTTCGTTCGTTCGTTAGTTCGTTCGTTCGTTCGTTCGTTCGTCGTTCGTTCGTTCGTTCGTTCGTTCGTTCGTTCGTTCGTTCGTTCTTCGTTCGTTCGTGTCGTTCGTTCGTTCGTTCGTTCGTTCGTTCGTTCGTTCGTTCAGTTCGTTCGTTCGTTCGTTCGTTCTTTCGTTAGTTCGTTCGTTCGTTCGTTCGTTCGTTCGTTCGTTCGTTCGTTCGTTCGTTCGTTCGTTCGTTCGTTCGTTCGTTCGTTCGTTCGTTTCGTTCGTTCTTTCGTTCGTTCGTTCGTTCGTTCGTTCGTTCCGTTCGTTCGTTCGTTCGTTCGTTCGTTCGTTAGTTCGTTCGTTCGTTCTTTCGTTCGTTCGTTCGTTCGTTCGTTTCGTTCGTTCGTTCGTTCGTTCGTTCGTTCGTTCGTTCGTTCGTTCGTTCGTTCGTTCGTTCGTTGTTCGTTCGTTCGTTCGTTCGTTCGTTCGTTCGTTTCGTTTTCGTTCGTTCGTTCGTTGTTCGTTCGTTCGTTCGTTCGTTCGTTTCGTTCGTTCGTTCGTTCGTTCGTTCGTTCGTTCGTCGTTCGTTCGTTCGTGCGTTCGTTCTTCGTTCGTTCGTTTCCTGTTTTCCTGTCGGGTCCCCTTCCCTCCCTCTCTCTTTCTCCCCCCCCCCCTCCCCCCTCTCTCCCTCCTTCGCTCCCGTCTCTCCCCCTGTTTCCCTCTCCCCCTTTTCCTCCCCCCTCCCCCTCCTTGTGCGCTCTCTTCTCCCTTCTCTTTTTCCCCTTCGCTTTCCTTTCCCCCTCCCCGCTTCCCCCCCTCCTCGTCCCTTCCATTGTGTTCACAACAACATTTTAACAAAATAAATATTTTAATGTCTTTCTTTTTATAATATTTTCTAGACTTTTTTCACAAAATAAATCCCCGGACTGCCTGCATCGTCAAAAACAGTGTAATGTTTTGGTGGGGAGTTGGGGCTAAAAATTTCCCCCTCGTTAGAACCCAAACTTCTATATTTTTAACCAATCCGCTGGCAGTTAAAGTAGGTGGAGCTTAAAAAAAATACAAAAAAAGTGGAAATTCACGTTTCTTTTTTCAGCGCTTTTTTTTATCCTTTTTTGCTGTTTTGTTGTATTTTATTTTTCTCCACACAAAAGTTTAGCATGCATACAAATACCCACACATATACACATTTGTCAGAGAAATATAAATAAAAATACAACAACTACAAAAAGGAAAAAAAATACAAAAAGCGAAAATTTTCACTAACTTTGCAACAGCATCAACAACAAAAACAACAGCAACATTTGCCAACATCATCAACATTTTTCGCCTTTTTTCAATGTTTTTCTATACACACATTTATTTATTTTGTTTTGGTTGTTGTTGTTATTGTAGGACAAAACAACTAGGATATATATGTATGTCCATGTGAGTATGTGAGTTACATACTCTCCAAGAGAGCCTGATTGTTCGTGACATTATTGCTGCTGTTGTCAGTAGCTGCCATACTATTGTAACTACGACTACTAAATATTATAATATGTAGTACTCTAGTATAGTGGGCTAGCAACGAACCAGGCACCATTCGCTTCAAAGTGAAATTAAATGTATTATTTGATATCGATTCCGTTAAAAGGGTCTGTAAGTTTTTGAATAATTTTTCATAGATGATGAATATTGAAATCATTCTCAATCTTCTGAGCTGATTGCAGGTTTATATTTTCCGATTTTAGTTAATATGGTATTAATTTTCATAATTTCGAAAACTACTTAATAAATAGCTGTTTGTTAAGGAAATAATGCTTCCTGTCCACTGTATCCTTTTATAATTTTTCACTAGATCCTCTACAGCATCTACACAAACACATATACATATATGCTTTCGTTAACTTCATCATCATTCCTTCATCTCATCAAAAAGTTGTTATTGTTTTGTTGCTGCTTTGTTGTTATTGTTTTTTTTTTTTGGTTTATATCAATTGTTTTGTGTTGTTGCACTAGTAAAAGTTTGAGTTGGGTTGCCCTCAACAACACCAACATGTAGAATAACTATTTTGTTGTTGTTTTTGTTGCTAGAAATGAGTAAGTATTTGGTATTCTATTTATTTTGTGGAGAATTTTTATAACATATAGAAAAGGATATATGTATATTTTTTTGCCCCTACAATAGCAACAAAAATTAAAGTTTAATTTTTATGCGTAAGTGAATAAAATAATCGATTGGTATTTTGATTAAAACTAGAATTTAATATTGATTTAAAGTGATTTAATTGATATGATTTTTTTTTTTTGCAATTAAACTGAAAAGGTATTTAGTTATATTATTTATTAGAGAGAATAATATTTATAATATTAGTGAGGATTATTGTATAAGCGAATTGGTAGTAAATTTGTTTTGATAAATTTTTGGTTAATTTATGTGAAAAACCATGTGACCTACAATTTTCGAAAAAGCTGGCAGGAATTGTAATTTTCATTTGGATTGGCTATAGATATGGTTGAATATTGTGGTTAAAATTTTACTTTGAGGACATCGATTCATTCTTCATTACCTAAGTATTGCGACCTCTGACTTTTCTACCGCTTCCATTTCACTTACTAAGCCAATCAAAAGAGTATAAAGTCGAAAATAGCTCTCAACTACAGCTATTTGTTACGATATCTCAATGGTATACAATATCCTTGAATTATTTTAAAATTTAATTTGTTATTCCGTCTGTAACATATTAAAGAACAATGAACATGTAAAATATACATTTTACGGACGTTTGCCGATCTAGAAAGGTTCATCCGTCTGTCTATAGAATACACAATAGCGCCCTAAGGAGAGAACCTAAAAACAAAATTTGCCAAAAAATTCTTTAACGACCAAAACAGTTTGTCATTAAATATAAGTCAAATCACTCAAACAGAGATAAATTGGAGCACTACGTCTGTACGCCCGCCTTTAATACCTTTGACTAAAGATATTTAAAAAAAAAAATTTTAACAAATTTTCACAAGTTTTATAAAGTTTTAAAAAATTTCAAAAATTTATACAATTTATACAATTCATTTAACAATTTTCCCAATAGGAAATTTTTTGAAAAGCTTTAATAGAAATCGTTTTGTAACACTAGATCTTAAACTATTCCTTTTTAGAATGATCTTATGGTTCACCGATTTCAGTAGTAGTTGTATCACCACTAGTTCAAAGCATGTTATCGAAGAATCTGAATTAGTTCCGATAGCATAAGTTCTGGAACTAATGATAAAAGTACTGGTTCTGAGAAAACGAAAAATGGAAAATGTAGTTTAATTATATCATAGAGAGTCCCGTGGGCCACTTTTTGGAGGAATACCTCTCAAACCATGCGTTTTAATGTACTAAATAAGAAAAAAATAAAAAAAAACATTTTTTGAAAAGGTCCTCAGTTTCCTACCGCGTAGAAAGCGATGTCCATCTGTCTACATTATGAAGATTCCAGAAACTTTCTGTATTCATATCTTGAAGAATGTTATCATACGTGTATAGTTGTTCATAAATTATTCTTTGATATCTTGAACGAATTTTAAAATTACAGTCCCTATAAGTAACTATATACATATGTAGGTATAAAGCGAAATGTATTTAGCCTGTCTTGACTATGGAACTATCTATAGTCTTGGCTATAGAACTTCCAAAGAAGCGAAAAGTAATTAAAATTTAATCTATGGAAGTACTGAAAAAAAACCTGAGTGGTGATAAATTTTAATCTCTTGGAAGTACTTCGTTTTATTTTAAATTTAAATCTGCCTACAGTCAACACCGAATATTCTTCTTATTACAATCTTAAAAAAAATCATATGATTTTACATTTTACAAATTATGATTTTATTACTTATTTCTTTAATTTTCTAAACATTATCCATATACATTAGGGTCGCCCCGTTTGTATGGAGGAAAAACTAAGGCGTCGATGTTCCCAACTGAAATTAAAGTTTAATTGATTATAAGATACCGTTTCTCAAAATTTTCGTCCTGTGGTCAATATTTGGCGAGCTGGATCAAATGACAAAAAGGTCCTTTTTGAGGTATTTATGATTTTTTATGTTATATACCATTGTAAAGCTAATGAAATTATGCGTATGCTGATGTGCATATTAAGTACGTAGGATAAATATAGCTTACAGAAAACCTGGGACAAAATAGAGTTTAAAATATTAAAATATAATACAAAATATAACGAATTACGAAAAACAGAAAAAACTATTTCGGTGAAATTGTATGAGGTTTATAATGTAATAATTTCACTTAATTACATTATATAATTAATTCTATGCAAAATTTTAAAAATTTCCGAAAAATAACGACATTTGTAATAATTTTGGAATTGTAAACAAATCTGTGTTATGTCATTGAAATCGTCTCCAAAGACCTTTCATATGATACTAAATTTGCGTATGGTTTACTTGCCAGAAATGTGAAAAATCATAAAAACCTTAAAAAGGACCTTTTATCCTTTGATCCAGCTGACGTCAAGACAAAAATTTCGAGAAAATGGTATCTTACAATTGAAAAAATTTTCATTTTCGTTGGGAACATCAGCAACTTCCATTTTGGTGCATCCTAATATACATATATTATTACAATTTCTAACGCTTTTAAATTCATAGTTTTTAATTAAAAAAAAACTGTACATTACTAATATTCTATTAAAAATATTTTGTGTAAAAGTTGCAGACAAAATATTTCTTTTTTTCAACAAACATCCATTCAATGTTGTTGTTTGCTTTTTGTACATAACAACTTTTGTAAAGCTAATTATTAAAATTTTAGATAAAAATTAAAATACGTGTATATAAAATGTCTAACTATTTGGTTACATTTTCTCTGCAGTTCAAAGTGTTAATTTTTGGGACTCATGTATACAGTCTGAAGCACTAAAAGATGGAAATGTACAAAATTTGATGAGTAATATGATTTTTTTATTTTCATATTCGGAATCAGCACATCAAAAGTTTTTTCCAGCGATGGCTGATGTTATCAGATGTTATCTATTGTTCTTAGCAAAAATTGTCCAAAGGAGTTCAGGTGTAGGAGTTCAGTGTGTCCAGTTTTTATTTTTAAAACATTTTTTTTTTTATACGCACCATCGAATATTGGTCATTGACCACAAAAGTATATATATTCAGGGTCTTTTTAAATTCTAAGACCATCTAGCCATGTTAGTCCGTCTGTCTGTCTGTCTGTTGAAATCACGATAGGGACCACACGGGCGGAGCTAGACAGATGAAATTTTGCATAAATGTTCTATACTGCTAAGGTTTATTTGGTATTGAAAATGGGCAATATCGGTGTACGTTTTCGGATAGCACCCATACAAGTGGACCTCCAAAAAACAGCTACAACGGGCATAACTGTTTTATAAGTACGAATATAGCGAAATTTATGAGGATCGGTCTATAATTAACTACATCCCCCCTATAAGGTCTCCTTCAGAAAATGACTTTAACACTCATAAAAAATACGATTGTAACAATAAAATTTGACACTGTTAAATTCCTCGCGAGACGAAATCTCTCTACCATATGAAAATGACTTTAAGGCTTATTACAGATTTAAAAATACGATTAAAGCAATGAAATGCTACACACGTAAGTTTCTTATGAACCAAAACCTCTCTACCAATGTATCGGCCGATAAATTAAGAAGGTCCCCTTCTGAAAATGACTCTCATTACTGGCTTAGAAATATGAATATAGTGACGAAATTCGACACACATACGTTTTATGCGAGCCAAAATCTCTCTACCAAATTTAGTGAGGCTCGGTCCATAATTGACCCGCCCATAAAGGTCCCCTTCAAAAAATTACTTTAACGTTCATTACTGGTAAAATATTACGAGTATAGCGATAACATTTGACACAAATAAGTTCCTCGCGAGCCAAAATCTCTCTACTAAATTGTATGTGGATCGGTCCATAATTGACCCTACCCTCCATATAAGGTCCCCTTAAGAAAATTACTTAAACGATCATTGCTGGCTTAAAAATACGAGTTATGAAATACGGTTATGAAATTCGATATAAAAAACGTTTATACGAACGTTAATCCTGCTATCGAATTTCGTGCGGAATGTGTCGGTAACTCACCCTACCCCGCATATAAGTCCCCATCAGAAAATTGCATTATTAATGAGGACTGATCTATAACTGATCCTAACCCCTAATACGAGTTTTCCTTATTTAAAAATACGAGTATAGTGATGAAATTTGACATAACCAAGTTCTATACAAACGAAATCTATGTACAAAATTTTATGAGTATCGGTTCATAATTGACGCATATAAAGGTCCTCTTCAGAAAAGTACTCATACGCTCACGGTTTAAAAATTTAACTAAAATATTTGATTTTTGAAAAATTAAACTTTGTTAGTTCAAAAGAGCTCGGCCAATAATTGACTTAAGCCATATTCCAAATATGACACTGATGTTTATAGGGGAGCATTCCTTTTACGGCATACGGTTTGATGGTGGGTATATGAGATTCGGTACAGCCGCATATAGCACTTGTTCAAAATGGGCCGTTTTTCTGCTCAGAAGAAAGCTTGGTCTAAATTCATCCAAATTTGAAGGTCGTTTTTAAAAGTTGGGACATTTGACTCAAAATTTCCCATAAACCTAATTATTTGTGGCATGTTGGAAAAATACTGTTAAAGGAACACATTGATTTGTTTTTTTTTTTTATACTGCTGGGTTGTATGTAATACATACAAACTTGTATGGTATACAATTTATATACATATATGTATGTTTACATACACACATAAATACATATATTATGTATTAGTATTTATTATATAAATATAGCAATATATACAAATATTTAAAATTACAGAAGTATGTATGTATGTTTGTGTGAATTTCTATGTTTATAAAAATACATTTAATTAGCAACTTTTTGTTTTGATTTTCATAAAATTTGTTTAAATCAAATTAAGTTTTTAGTAGTATTTATGGCTAGAGAATATTACTAAAATCCACTTAAATATAGACTGTCACAAAAATTTATAAAAATTGTTAAAAAACATTTATTAGCTTGATTTTAATTTGGTTGGAAGTAACTTTGTATTAGTACGGAGAAAAAAAAAGTACTGAAGTTCCCACCGAAAATGAAATTGATTCTTTCAAAAATTTTGTCTTTGGTTCAATATTTGATTAGGTTTTTCCAAGTTTTTCACGTTTCACGCAAAGGAAAAGTATGACAGTTTAATATCATGTAAAAGATCTGGCTTAAGTCGGTTTTATTGACATTTTTCAAATCACGTCGAAAATTTCACCACTAATAGAGAGTTCGTTTGTGTGTGAAATAACGTAAACATTTTTTGTGGGCCACGCCTAGTTTAGGGTGGGCGGGCCTCTAAAGTTCAAAATATTTATGGCTATATCTCGAAAAATATACATTTGTTTGGACCGATTAATATATAAAATTAAAGGTATTTCAAAGACCTCTCCAATGATATGTATTCAAAAAAGGACCCATTATAGGTCAATTTTGGGAAACATAATTTTTGACCCGATGTTTTTGAGGTTTATCTAAAAAATCGGGAAAAATGCCTTTATAGGAAAGTATATAAATTAGATTGTTTAAAAGCCAAGATATTTAGCTTTTTATTAAGGTATAATATGTTTTTGTAAGTATTATAGTTCCTGAGATATTTAATTTTATTAAAAAAAAAACGTATGTATACTAATCTTTATTAAGCGAAGCCGGTGTTGGACATACCATAAAGGTGAAAATCCTTGCGCCCGGCCGTAGGCCGGCTATTTAGGAAATCTTTATTAAGCGAAGCCGCTGTTGGACATACCATAGAGAAGAAAATCCTTGCGCTATTTAGGAAATCTTTATTAAGCAAAGCCGGTGTTGAACATACCATAGAGGAGAAAATTCTTGCGTCCGGCCGTAGGCCGGATATTTAAGAAATTTTTATTAAGCGAAGCCGGTGTTGGATATACCATAGAGGAGAAAATCCTTGCGCCCGGCCGTAGGCCGGCTATTCAGGAAATCTTTATTAAACGAAGCCAGTGTTGGACATACCATAGCGGTTATATAATCCTCTTTCGGAAGGTCCGCATGACACAAACATACAAATGTTGGCCTCTCACGAGGAACTACTTTCTTTATCATGGGAATCTGACAACTCTGATGATATGTAAATTAAATTATAAAATAACTGGTTTTTGAAATCAAATATCTCTTTCATTTGATTAGATACAGAAATGGTTTATACATTAAATAAAAGCTTAATTCATTGGCTATTAACATATACAAATTTATAGTAGAATTATATAGACATTTTTTCCGATTTCTTTTAGATGAACATATAGAACATAGATTATCATATAGAAATTTATAATAGAATTATATAGACATTTTTTCCGATTTCTTTTAGATGAACATATAGAACATAGATTATCATATAGAAATTTATAATAGAATTATATAGAAATTTTTTCCGATTTCTTTTAGATGAAAAAAAAGTCGGGTCAAAATATATATTTTCCGGAAAAACCCCAAAGTCGGTTTTAGTATCATGTTATATATCATTGGAAAGGTAATTTTAATACCTTTTATTTGATGTATAAATTTTTACAGTTTTCGAGATATACACAAAAATGTATAAAACTTTCGAGCCCCGCCCAGTCGAAAGTAGGCCGACAAAAAATTGTTTATATCTTTTATCGTCTCAAAACGCTCTATATTGGGGTTTTTTTGAGAAATATCACTAAAACCGACTTGTTCCAAAGATCTTTGAGAGGTACAGTGCCCTCCTGCCCTCCCAGATAGGTATCTGCAAAGCTACATACATCAGTAGATTTCATTTTGTGGACACCCTAATATACAAACATATATAAAGTTTGATAGCAAATTATCATTAGATTGTTTGATCAAACTGTACTTTCATAAAGTGAAATCTCCATCTTAAATTCATGATCAGTTTATCTTTGAGTGCCTTGTTTAGTTTTGATTCCTTTAACTTTTAAATACAATCTGTCAAAATTAAAAGAAATTTGATCTAATAATTTATTTGCATGCAGATACCTAACATAAAATTGATAATTTTCTAACAAAAAAAAAATTTAGTTGTTAATTACGAAAACTTTAAAAAAAGCCAGGTGCTAATAAAAAAAATTAATTTAGAATTCCAATACAACTGGCAAATTTTTTTGCAAGCACTTATTTTACCAAACAAAAGGGGGTTGAAAAATTGCGTTACTTTTTCATTTAAATCCAAAATAATGTTTAAGGGTTGGCATTGGTTTGAGTTCAACTACCTAAAGCAAGCATTACACTCAAACTCTACAGTATTGGTTGACTTGAAGTCCTCAGAAAGATCCTGCTTCAAATTTAGCATTATATATAAGTGTGTGAGTGGTAGAAGGTTTTTCAAATGAATTTTAATTTTTATACAAAGACCAACGAGCAATGAGTATGCTGATGATGAGAAGATGGTGGTAGATTTTCTGGCATAAGAGGCTGCATTAAAATTTGGGTTTTGCTGTGCACATGTATGAGTGGCATGTTTTAGGCCATATGAAACAATAAGAAAAAGGATTTTTGAAAATATATAGGTTTGTTTGTCTGTTGTTCGGGTATTAATGTGTTTTTTGCTGTTATTTTATTTGTGATTTAGAGAAAATCATGGCTGCCATTGTTTTGGTTTTTTAGGGTTCTAACGTTGTATGCATGTTTTTTTTTTTGATTCTTTGCTGCTTTAGCTTGGACATGGGTAGACGCCATGTTTTCCCTGCTGCCACGGGGAAGAAAAATTATTTGTTTCTATGCTTATGCCACATGCGTTTTAAGGAATCATCATTCATTATTAATCTCTTTGTAAACATTTTCTAACAAATACCAAAAAAATGTAATGAAAAAAAAAGGAATCCAACATTAGAGTTTCGTCACATATCAAAAAGGGTTCACATTTCTGTCTAAAGCTTTTTATCTTTCTTCTGCTCCAGCTTTTGTTTATTGTAATTCATTTATTTAAGCTTGTAGTTTTTTTTATATTTTTTGTACCCTACACCAATGGAAAGGAGAGGGTATAATGATTTAAATTTTTTCTAAATAAAAATAAAATTAAATATAAGAAATCGAAGAAGTAAAACTGCAGATTATAATACTGTCAGGAATAAAACAGAGAGGCTATAGTCATATACACTGCAACAAAGTCTAATTAGAACTGAACTAGAACTGATCTAGAACTGAACTAGAACTGAACTAAAACTGAACTAGAACTGAACTAGAACTTGAACATAGAACTGAACTAGAACTATACTGACTAACTGAACTGAACTAGAACTGAACTAGAACTGAACTAGAACTGAACTAGAACTGAACTAGAACTGAACTAGAACTGAACTAGAACTGAACTAGAACTGAACTAGAACTGAACTAGAACTGAACTAGAACTGAACTAGAACTGAACTAGAACTGAACTAGAACTGAACTAGAACTGAACTAGAACTGAACTAGAACTGAACTAGAACTGAACTAGAACTGAACTAGAACTGAACTAGAACTGAACTAGAACTGAACTAGAACTGAAACTAGAACTGGAACTAGAACTGAACTAGAACTGAACTAGAACTGAACTAGAACTGAACTAGAACTGAACTAGAACTGAACTAGAACTGAACTAGAACTGAACTAGAACTGAACTAGAACTGAACTAGAACTGAACTAGAAACTGAACTAGAACTGAACTAGAACTGAACTAGAACTGAACTAGAAACTGAACTAGAACTGAACTAGAACTGAACTAGAACTGAACTAGAACTGAACTAGAAACTGAACTAGAACTGAACTAGAACTGAACTAGAACTGAACTAGAACTGAACTAGACTACAACTAGAACTGAACTAGAACTGAACTAGAACTGAACTAGAACTGAACTAGAAACTTGAACTAGAACTGAACTAGAACTGAACTAGAACTGAACTAGAACTGAACTAGAACTGAACTAGAACTGAACTAGAACTGAACTAGAACTGAACTAGAACTGAACTAGAACTGAACTAGAACTGAACTAGAACTGAACTAGAACTGAACTAGAACTGAACTAGAACTGAACTAGAACTGAACTAGAACTGACTAGAACTGAACTAGAACTGAACTAGAACTGAACTAGAACTGAACTAGAACTGAACTAGAACTGAACTAGAACTGAAACTAGAACTGAACTAGAACTGAACTAGAACTGAACTAGAACTGAACTAGAACTGAACTAGAACTGAACTAGAACTGAACTAGACTGAACTAGAACTGAACTAGAACTGAACTAGAACTGAACTAGAACTGAACTAGAACTGAACTAGAACTGAACTAGAACTGAACTAGAACTGAACTAGAACTAGAAAAAATTGAAATTTTTCAAAAATAATATATTGTGTAAATGGGTGTAGCGTATTATGTAGCCAAACTTGACCTACTCGTTTTTAAACTTGATTGTTTCATTTAACAACATGTTTTCGTATGAAGGTGAGCTAAAGGTGGGAGCATTATGAAAATTTCCTTTTCAATACAACAACAATAGAAACAAATGTTTTTTGACACATGTGTACTTTGCTCACTCACCTTTTTTCCCGCTTTTGTTTTAAGCTCGAAACTTGTAATGTTGCTTAACAAAAGGTGAAGGTTTAAAAAAAAACTTCACATTGTTGTTGTTATACAACCCTTAACCTTTTGTTTGTTAATTGGAAAAATCTTATTGTTTTTTTATTTCTAATTTTGTTGGTCTTTGTTTATGAAATTTAAAAATAACTTTAATAATTAGTTAAGCTTTTCTTTTTTTTTTTGCATTTGAAAAATTAACATTTCATTGTTTTGTTTATAAATAAATAAATATTTGCTGTTTAACCCTTTTGAGCTGTCAGTTCAACTGGAATTAATAAGAAATTTCATACATTTTTCATTTTTTTTTTTTTATTATAATGGCTTATGGTTTTTAATTCCAAATAAACTTTTTTCTGTGCCTCATTTAATTATTTATCGCATATATGAAGCTGTTTAATTAACAAATTTTCATTATCTGATAAATTACTAAAAGTATATCTTTTACGTTTACAAGCAAATATACATAGAGCATAGTTTTCAAAATAATATATCAATGATAAAATCTTATTATAGAAAAATAAATTTTTTAAAGTTAATTCAAAAAAGTTGTCAGTTGAGTTTGTGAGAAAATAAGCTCTTTTTGAGTACAAAATGACGAACTATAAAAAAAATTTTGAATTATTATTGCGAATTCCCTACAATTTCCAAAGAAGTCAACTGTTGTTAACAATTCTCGAAAATTTAATTGAAATTTGAACTTTGGCGCATTTTCCCAAAATCGAGAACTTAAATTGAATTGTTGAATTTCGAAATAAATTTAAATTTCATCTTAACAAAGGCTATTTAACACATTTCCTTAATGAAAGCAAGCATGTTAGAAAACTATTATTCCTTTAGTTAACCAAAACTTTATTAAAAAACTCCCTCAATTAAAGTTATTTTAAGTACCAAACACTAAATCCATAACCTTGAAAAATTCTATAAAATGTTTACCATTTTGTTTTATTTCTTTTTTATGTTACCAAGCATTTGAAAAATGGCTAAAAAATCTTTTATACTGCCAAACAAATGAAAGAATGTAAAATATTTACTCAAGGGATGTTTCGCAAAAATACAAAATTGTAAAATGTATACTAAATAAAAAATTACAAAAAAAAAAAAAAAAACTTCAAAATTGAAATTGTATTTTCTTTTATGTATGCATGAATTGTCCAGGAATGACTAAGTATTGTTTGCTTATGTTGCCCAAGTAACAATAAATAGTCTTATATATAAACTCTACCCGGTAGGGTTTGTAACTGGTTCTAAGTTGATAAATAGTAATCAAATAGCGAAGGCTTTAGATATTTTACCACAAACCAAATTTATAGGATTTAAGGATCGATCGATTTATGGTTTAACTGATAAATTTTAAATATGACATTGCAATGGTTTTATCACAATCAGCCTGAAATTTTAAATGCTCATAAAACTGCTGGGTACCAAATCCAGCTTTGTTTTAAATGCAATGGTTTTTGATTAAATCTACATATGAATATGTACATTATATAAATAAGTATATGTGTAAGTAAATATATGTATATATGTATGTATATACACATATGTATATTCATACAAATATAGTATAAGAAGAAAGTATTTGTAAGCTTCATAACTCTAACTCTTCAAAATTAAACCTCTTACCACTCCCAATCGAAGAAATACATTTGGAATAAAGCATCAACTCATACTTTTTAATTTGTACACTCGAAAATTATAACAATAAAATGTGTAAACAAACGAACGAATGTGTGCAAATCAGTTATTGGTTATTTTGGTTTAGTATCTAATAGGGTGATCGATTATTCGACATTTTCCAAAAACCGGTTTTCGAATAGTTCGAATAGTTGACATTTAAAAAAAACCGGTTGATATTTTTCAAATTCAGAAAAAACCGGTTAACCGGTTTTTCATTATAAATAAAAAAAATATTTTAATTTGAAAAACTTAATGTTTATGTTTAAATTTGATTAATAAAACATGGCCAGAAATGATTTTTAACGGTTTTAAAAGATTATAACTATAGATCTAGTCGTCTGATTTACATTATTTCATTAATATAAAAAAATTAGGAAAAAAGGTGGGACACTTCTGTTAAACATAAGGTACTATGTAATCCTAGCTTATTTCAAAAGCCCTGTTTAGGACAACACTTCCATAAAATTTCAGCCGTAAATTAATTATTGTAAATTGAATATAATCTTAAGATCGATAAAATTTTATCAAACAGTTATCAATTTTACAAATAAATTTTTTTAATTAATTAGGAAAATCAAAAAAGTTTAACCAAAGGAGCTTTAGAAAAATATACGCTAGTTCCTCGACTCAAATAATTTAGTTGTATTATTATTTAGCTGTATTATTATTTACTTAAAAATTTCATTTAAATAATCTTTGAATACAAAGCAAATAAAAGTATTCGAAACCGGTTTTTAAAAAGTGAAAAAACCGGGTTATTCGATATTCGAAAAATCAACATTAAGAAAAAACCGACACTGGTAAAGCAGAAAAAACCGGTTTTAAAACCGGTTGAAAAATCGAGTCGATCACCCTAGTATCTAATTAAATCTTAAAAATAATATTTTTAACAAAAAACTATACAGAATCCTGAAACGTTCATATAATGAGAAATATTTTCCTAACAATGTTTGGCTATGAAAATTTTCTTAACGTATTTATTTATTTGTCAACAATATCTACACTTAATACATAAGGGCAATTTCATGTCAACTGACCCAACTTAAAAAATCGATGTCTTCCGATTTCCGACGAAATTTGCAAACACAAATTTTCAGCTCTATCGGTCAAGAACTGTCGGACTTAGAGGGGGTCAAAGTTGGACATTTTGGTCATACAGGATTTTATTCAAATGAAAAATTTTCCAAAGGAGTTCAGATAGATAGATTTCTTCATTCTTTCTAAAAAAAAAATTGTAATTAATTTTTTTTTTTTATATTGGGCCTCTTTTTTTGTTCAAAAGAGCTTTATAGACCCATAATGGGATGCTAGTGGGATGTCTATCAAAAAAAAAAAATATATATATATATTTTAACTCCAGAAGAAATGTTTTTTCAATAAGAGGCATTTAATTTTCCCTTATGTTTTCCAAATGAAAGCTTAGACGATTGCCTTTGAAAAAAATTGAAAAAAAAAATTGTTGGAAAGAATGAAAAAATAACTGTCTGAACTCCATTGGACAATTTTTGCTAGGACCAATAGGTGAAAGTTACACTCATTTGAATAAAACCCTGTATGACCAAAATGTTCAACTTTGACTTTGAAAATTTGTGTCTGGCCTACTATCCCATAGTACTAACCTTGGTGCAAATTTCATCCAAATCGGAAGACATCGATTTTAAAAGTTGGCACGAAATTCCCCATAAATATAACCTTTCTAAATTGTCAATTAATTCCCTCTATTTTCAATTTCTCTTCGACATTCTTACAAAAGTCAGGTCTGCTTCCACTAAAAAGAACTTGTCTCAAAGATCAAGTAGTTAGTTAGTTAGTTAGTTAGTTAGTTAGTTAGTTAGTTAGTTTGTTAGTTAGTTAGTTAGTTAGTTAGTTAGTTAGTTAGTTAGTTAGTTAGTTATTTAGTTAGTTAGTTAGTTAGTTAGTTAGTTAGTTAGTTAGTTAGTTAGTTAGTTAGTTAGTAGTTAGTTAGTTAGTTAGTTAGTTAGTTAGTTAGTTAGTTAGTTAGTTAGTTAGTTAGTAGTTAGTTAGTTAGTTAGTTAGTTAGTAGTTAGTTAGTTAGTAGTTAGTTAGTTAGGTTAGTTAGTTAGTTAGTTAGTTAGTTAGTTAGTAGTAGTTAGTTAGTAGTTAGTTAGTTAGTTAGTTAGTTAGTAGTTAGTTAGTTAGTTAGTTAGTTAGTTAGTTAGTTAGTTAGTTAGTAGTTAGTTAGTTAGTTAGTTAGTTAGTTAGTAGTTAGTTAGTTAGTAGTTAGTTAGTTAGTTAGTTAGTTAGTTAGTTAGTTAGTTAGTTAGTTAGTTAGTTAGTTAGTTAGTTAGTTAGTTAGTTAGTTAGTTAGTTAGTTAGTTAGTAGTTAGTTAGTTAGTTAGTAGTTAGTTAGTTAGTTAGTTAGTTAGTAGTTAGTTAGTTAGTTAGTTAGTTAGTTAGTTAGTTAGTAGTTAGTTAGTTAGTTAGTTAGTTAGTAGTTAGTTAGTTAGTTAGTTAGTTAGTTAGTTAGTAGTAGTTAGTTAGTTAGTTAGTTAGTTAGTTAGTTAGTTAGTTAGTTAGTTAGTTAGTTAGTTAGTTAGTAGTTAGTTAGTTAGTTAGTAGTTAGTAGTTAGTAGTTAGTTAGTTAGTTAGTTAGTTAGTTAGTTAGTAGTTAGTTAGTTAGTTAGTTAGTTAGTTAGTTAGTTAGTTAGTTAGTTAGTTAGTTAGTTAGTTAGTTAGTTAGTTAGTTAGTTAGTTAGTTAGTTAGTTAGTTAGTAGTTAGTTAGTTAGTTAGTTAGTTAGTTAGTTAGTTAGTTAGTTAGTTAGTTAGTTAGTTAGTTAGTTAGTTAGTTAGTTAGTTAGTTAGTTAGTTAGTTAGTAGTTAGTTAGTTAGTTAGTAGTTAGTTAGTTAGTAGTTAGTTAGTTAGTTAGTTAGTTAGTTAGTAGTTAGTAGTTAGTTAGTTAGTTAGTTAGTTAGTTAGTTAGTTAGTTAGTTAGTTAGTTAGTTAGTTAGTTAGTTAGTTAGTTAGTTAGTAGTTAGTTAGTTAGTTAGTTAGTTAGTTAGTTAGTTAGTAGTTAGTTAGTTAGTTAGTTAGTTAGTTAGTTAGTTAGTTAGTTAGTTAGTTAGTTAGTTAGTTAGTTAGTTAGTTAGTTAGTTAGTTAGTTAGTTAGTTAGTTAGTTAGTTAGTAGTTAGTTAGTTATTGTCCTAATTAATCATATTAATTTTTTGGGTGTAACAACATATCAAAAACATTGCTCTTCACATTCAAATACATTTGCTCTTGTACCCGCGGACAAACATTGCCATTTTTAAAGGTAAAGGAAATATTTGACCAAAAGGTCTCTGTGGTCTGCTTGTAGTCCATGAATGTCTGCATCTACTACGTTTGAACGTTACTTAAGTGTAAGTGAAATTGTCATGTTGGGTGCGTAATAAACACGTTACATAGAATCTTTTATAGGTAGACGAAAAATGAAATAGTCCTATAGCAATAAAGGATTTACATAAATACGCCAACATACATACAACTTAAAATCATCGTTTAACAAAATATGTCTACTCTGGTTTTGATTGTATGCCATTGTTTAAATGCTAAAATGAAGTTAACTTAAGAGAGAGAAAAAAAACGAATGTTTTATTCAAATACAGATTTCGTACACTGTTCAAAAAGGAAGGTTGACTAAGAAGAATTTAATGATTTTTGTAGTAACTCTTTGCTTTATTTCGTACTGTTTATATTAATTACTTGAAAACGCATTTTCAGTTCAATATCATTCCAATAAATCCATGAGAATTTATGGGTTTTCATCCTTGCAGAAAGCTTTCACTTTTCAAAAACTCTATTACTTCATTTAAGCATTTAGCGTCAGCGTTAGTCTGATGCATGTATTTATATTAGGTTGGACGAATATTTTCAAAAACCTTTGAAAATATTTCAAGTCTCTTGATCTTAATCAACAATCACTGCAGAACTTTAACAACATTTTTAAAAACTTTTATTTCATTCAAATTTATTTTGGGACCAGCCTAATGTACATATACATTTGTAAATGCCTTCTTTTGCTATTTGCTTATTTGTCACATTCACAAAATTATGGCGTTGTCTCCATTTTTTCTATCATCCTCTCGTTTATTGTTGCTATTTAGTCATCTATGTATATGACTGTTAAAGAAAATGTTTTACATATTTTCCTCCATCCTCTATTAAGTCTTCCTTGTTTATGAATTAAACTCCACTCCTCTTAGCTAGAAGTCATTTGCAACCATTCATGATTTATATGACAATAAGGAATGAGTAGAAAGTATTCATAGGAAAATGAAAGTGAAACATTGTTGTTATATTTTTGGATTCCCGTTAAAGATGTTTTTGTTAACAACTGTACTTACAACTTTAAATAAGTAGTTTTGTTTAATTTAAAAATTTTGATTTTGTTTATTTAAATTATCTTATTAAATATTTCTAATTGTATCCATCTGGCATCTCTATTTAACATTTTTCTAATTAGTATATTTTTTAATGAGTTGCTAATACAACCAACCCTTATTTAAAGTTTGTTTTTGTGACTGAAAGCTTTCATATAAAAGCTTTATTTTTCAAACGGACTTGTTAAAGTTTTCTAATAAGTTTCCGTTATTGTGTTTAATATTAGAAAAAGGGGTTAAAAATTGTTGTTTAGTTATCCTATTCAACAATAGATGGCATTGTATGGGGAAAATTAGAGATTGTGTTTCTAATTGTAAAATGTGGAAGTGTCATAGGCCAAATAATTTCAAGCCTTAAGAAGGTGAAAATTTTGGATATTTTGAATTCGAAAAGGTTCGCTGGAGTACGGAAACTTTATTTTGCTATGGCTAAAATGGTTGAAAACATTGTTATGTATGTTGGGAATAAAAACTTTAATTTCATTAGAAATGTTCTCGATTAGACCTAGCAAATCTTCGGATGTCAGAATCGACATCCGTCACAAGTAATTCCTACTTGCAGAAAGCGTTCAACCACAACCCGAGATCGTAATGGTATCAATAACTATGCAATTGTTTCGAACAATGGTCTTTAAAAGGGTTTTAATGGATCTCAACTTTAAAACATTTTCTGGACTAAATAGCATCCTTGGACGGGTCTTGAAGTAGTGCATCTTGACGCAAGCTAGTTCATTATTTTATTTGAAGGTTGCTTATGTAACGAAAGTTCATAAACAGGAGTCCAGCAATTCATAGTCAAGTTAACATCAATCTCCTGTCGGAAAGTTGGTGTCACTCTATTCACTATTTTACAGTTTATTTTTATATTTCCAACCACAATGCACTGCATAAATAGCAAATCATCTCCTTTGTGCTGGTCCAAGAAAAAATTCTTTACACAGAGAGAACCCGGTAGGAAAGTACCGAAATTGATACAATCCGTTGTCAAAAGTGAGCTTACCACGTTTGTTAACATTTAGACATTGGATGTGTGTAAAATTTAAATAACACACAGTTATAATTTTGACAACCACTCCGCTATCCTTATAGATAGGGGAGTCGATTAAGTCATGTCCGTCTGTCTGTCTGTTGAAGTCAATTTTCTAAAGACCACAGATATGTTCGCGATCCAAATCTTCAGTAATTCTATCAGACATGCTTTCGGGAAGTTTTCTATTTAAAATCAGCAAAATCCACCTATAAATAACTGAGATAGGGAAGTCGAATAAGCCATGTCCGTCTGTCTGTTGAAGTCAATTTTCTGAAAACCCCAGATATCTTTGGGAATCAAATCTTTAATAATTCGGCCAGACATGCTTTTGGAAAGTTTTCTGTTTAATATCAGTAAAATCCGCCTATAAATAACAGAGATGTGAGCAAAAATCCGAGACAACCTCTGAAAACTTCATCAAAATTAATGTTTTAAAGAAAAAGCAACAACAACATTGCAGCATGGCTTATAGAAAATACGTATATTTGGATGTGTATTAGTTTTATTGCTTTGCGTAAAGTGTACATTAAAATATTCGGCTAAGGCCCATAAGAGTTTATATATTTTGGGTTCTCATTAGATTCCGTTCGTCTGTCTGTCTGTCTATCTGTCTATAGAGAATACGATAGGGACCGATTGAAAAAAGCTTGAGGGCTGAAATTTTCCATAAATACTTATTATTGTTGCAAGTTGCTAGGTATTATAATTGGATCACGATTAGTTCGTGATTTTGACCTGCCCACATAAGTTTAAACAGTGATACATGGCTTAAAAATAATCAAGTTTTAAAAGTATCTCTTTTATAAATAGATAATTAGCTATTAAAATAGATCCTACTACTCCTTTAACTGACCTACCGAAATCTTTCAATCAAGTTTTATGGTGTTTCAGTTTATAATTAACCCTACACCCCATATAAGGTCCCCTTAACAATTACTTTAGGAAACGAAACCTAATTTTAAAATGAACGGTCCTTAAACCCTTATACATAAAATTAGTTATCTATATATATAAAATTCTAACGCTACTGACTGATGACTGATTCTCATCACATAGCCTAAACGGTTTGAAGCTAAGAGCTGAAATTTGGACAGGAGGTTGGTCTCCCACTAAATAGATCCACTAAGACGGGAGTTTAAAGCTTATCGTCGTTCATTTAAAAATAAGCGGACAGGTGTGTGTGGTACTTTTTCAAATTCGGCCCCTTTAGG